>NW_010296330.1:414-56945 GCF_000700745.2 Antrostomus carolinensis | reverse complement strand
TTTTTTAATTATTATTATTTTTGTAACTTCTATTTCCAGTTTGTGTGCTTATATATTGCAGTTGGCCAGGAGACACTTCACTTCTGTTGCTCTTAGCTTGTGTATAACAATGTGATGTTATTTCTATAAAGACGGCTCAAAGTGAGCTGATTGATATGCTGTTACTCCAAGAGCAACAAATTTACCCTCCATGATGTGTATTTTTAGGGGTAACTCTTAAAATTAAGTCAAATACACATTTCTAATTAACCATGTGTGAAATCAACCATGATAAATTAGGGGAAGATTTCACTGGATGCCTATAATTAATCAAAATACGAAAGATAGATAAACTAGCAAACATAAGGTGTTAGCGCAGTGAGGGGAACTTTATTTATAAGCAGCATTTAGCACCATTTAATTCATGAGTTTGGTTTCTACTGACCATCTGTCATAGCTGCTGTCAGCTTCACAAGCCTCATGAACTTTGCCAGTACTGGTGTTAGACTTCAAAAGATGCTACACCCACCCACCGCTATCACACGGATCCACAGACCGTATTGTGGCAGTGTGAAACAAAGCGTGGTTTTGGGAGGAATAGAAGAGGCTGCCCCTGCGTTTCAGTTTTCCTCCTTCCAAAGTAGCAGGCATTTAATTGGATTAACCGGACTAAAGTCACTACTGCTTGAAGAGGTAACATCAGGTTCAGCATCAGATGCCTTCTTGGCAATCAGAATACTTTTATTCAGGGCCATTTGATACATGGTGGGAACTAAATCTCAGTTGGAAGATTGTATTCTCTTCTCAGACAAGGTTTGTAGCAAGATGAGGTGGAATGCATTAGATATCTATAAAATAGCTTGTATGGCATAGGAGAAGTAAAGAGCTTTTAAAATCTAGTTTATAAAGACCTTAGAAACCTGGAAAGCAAATAAAGCAACAGACATTCATGAGCTGTATCCATGCATTTCATCAATGCAGCCTAGCACAGCTGATTGACATAAACTTCAAAATATATTTATCAGGTATTAATTCCTTTTAAATTCTCTATGAGAAATGTAGGGGCATGATAGTCCCTGTCAATTCCCCTCTTTGTATTCACCTCACAAACTTGTATATTTTTACGTCTTGTGGATCTTGATGTGCATATTTGTCACACTGACACAGTGGTTGTTGCTGACACTCTTCTGTAGTCTCCTGTGACTACCCAGCAGCTCTGAGAAGAGGTTTGTTAACTGGTGTTCTGGCCACTGGTTTCACACAGGCTGAGGAGGAACTGTTCTCACCTCTGTTTAGGAGTCTGTACATCTGACGTTGGTTCATCTGAGCAGTTTAAGAGCATTTTTCTACAGGGTGCAGAACACTGAGTTTCAAATCCCTGTTTGCAGACTTTCTTGCTTTTTTAGAAATTCATGTTCTGGGCTAAAATTTCCAAGTGTATTTCAGATTTGGCAACCAAGGAAAGTAAAAATGGACAAGAAGGATCTCTTAGGTATGATCAGGTATACATAGCACATTAATAATTGTGGTATCATTTAGCAGCTATCATTTTTTACAAGATTGTAATAATTTGATTATGTTAATCCTGTTATTTTGTCATTTCATATACAATTATTGAGTAGATCACAGCTTCCTTCATAGTATTGGTGACCTGTTACTGACCCCTGGTCTGTTTATTAACAGAATAAACTTGGGTACACTTGGCAAACAACACTGGTATATGCTACGCTCTCTACCTCTCTCTAGCATTCTTTTATTTTACTACCCTAATGAACATAGAAAACACCTTGTGAAATAAAGAAGTCTCTAATACATAGGGAATGTATCGTAGTCTGAGGAGACCCATGAAGTTGGAGGTAGCTTTTGTTTCGAGCCATTTGAGCAGGCACATTTCTGAGACTGTTCTCTCTTCTCATTGGCAAATGTCCCCTGACAGTTGTGGTAAGCTGGACACAATCATTCCTCAAAATCTGCTCTGTTAGCATAGATATCAAGCTGGAGCAGCCAATACAGTTTTACTGTCTGTACCATGCCTAGGGTGCTTGCCTACTGAGCTTCAAGCATGCCATCTCCTGGACTTCCCCACCTACACTGAATGCATATGAATTACAGGTTGGTTCCTGCACTACAGGTGGACATGTGGCAGCCCAGCAGCACCTTCCACATCGTCGAAGGTACGGTCACCGACGTGCGAGTACCACAGAACACGTCCCGAAGTCTGCTGCCCTACCTCCAGCAAGCAAACATCCAGTACACGTAAGCCTGTGCTTCGCTTTCTGTGCCTCACTCCAGAGATCTGGCCTCCAAGGCAGGTCTGCATCTACTACACCAAGTGCACTTGAAAATACGTTCCACGTCACAGCAATTAGACTGGCAGACAGCTAGACATTGCCAAGAAAACAACCATTTTAATGGGAGAACAGAAAAGCTCCCACAGGCAGGCAGTTTTAATTAAATGTCCTCCTTTGGAGTCATGCTGAAGTGTTTTCAATGTATATGAAATCACATCTGTTAAGAGAGGGATGGCAATTACTAATTCTACAGCCTGCTTTGCTTCTCTGTGTATTTAAAAGGAGCTAGGTTTGTTTACAAGTCTGCTGCAAATGCGGAGGTGGCAAGCCTTCTTCATGAATTATAAAGGAAAGTACTAGTTCTGTTTCATAACTTTTAATTCCTCATGACCCAAGGCATGTCATACAGAACAAATACATGCTAAGGATCACGCATCATTTATAGCACTTCTTAAAAGCATTCAAGACAGTTTTGGAGTATACTTTTTATTTCTTATTTATCAATGTGGTATACTAGACAAGAGTAATGATCTTGTCATTAAAGCCTTTTCAGTGAGATGCTGAAGCATCTGAATAATCAGCTGATGAGCTATTTGAATTCTCAAACATTTGCTGAATAAAGCCCTATGTGAAGCTATTTATACTTGTGAGAAAAGGATGCTGCAAAGCATAGTGTATATTATACGTACCGTTATCAGAATTCCATTTTTATTATAACAATGGTCTCTTATTAATTTGTCATTCTAAAAATACAAAACCAAATATTAGGAAATTAATTATGCAGGCCTGGTAGCTGAAGTTCAGAGCTACTTTCATGTGGGCTCTACACTGTTTCAGTTTTGTTTGTTTTTAAAAATTAGATGGGGATTTCTGTAATTGTTTTTCTGTGCTTACACAAAACATGTCCCCTAATTACTGTGCCCCAGCAGTTGCATTCACGACTGCTGCTGTTCCTGCTCACAGTAATCACCTGTAATGAAATGACAGAGGCCCATTTTATATGTGTTATAAACACTCCCTGTACTTGAAGACCTTTACTTAGGTTGCTGAGCAAAGTGTGCAAGGGCAAGAACTGCAAGAGTGAAGGGTCTCTGCAGTTTACCGAAACAACGTCCTACAAATGGAAGGACACAACTACATTAATTTTCCACATGGAAAATTTCTTTCTGGCACACAAGTTGCGTGTGCATAGAAGGAAGCAGGGCAGCTCTCCTCTTCATCTCACCCCAACCCATTTCAGACTCCTTGACCGCTGGGTCCCAGCTGTCAGCTGCAAAGCCTCGGACAAACATGTGCTTGTCCTGACAAGCCTCCTGAGATCCGTAACTCCACAAGAGCCAGTGGGATCGGCCATGAAAGCAGCAACAGCTCTAGTCTGGGATCAGCAGGAGCAGGGCTGCCAGGGTGGCCAGACACAGCCGTGCCTACAGCGCAACTGGGATGGGGACCACAGCCCTGAGCTGAAGTGCAGCTCCACAGCCAAAGGGCTGAGGCACCCGACCAGGTTTCATACAGCTCCTTTCTCATGGCTGTTTTTTCACAATTTTTTTTAATTTATTTTCAGCACATTATTTGCAAATAATGCAAGTGTATCAATTCAATTGATACATCCCTTTCCCAACTGGAAAATCTGAGGCAAACACCATGTAAAATTTCAGCCTGATGGAGTGTCAATTGCATAAATTACAACAAATTTCTAGACTGGAAGCATTAAGCAGCCCTAATAATGAACAAGGTGACAGCCCTTGCCTGTAGAACAGGCTTATCTGTCCCAGTGTTTGACTTAATGACAATAAGATGGCCGTGAAAACAATCCAGGCATCAGATACACTTTTACTGTACCAAGTTGTCTGGATTGTTAAGTTCTCTGGCAACAAAGCCACGTAGGTTGTATTGAAACCTGAGGGACCTAGGAGCCTTTGGATGTTATGAGCACACACAGTACACAGTCATGTAAAAGTAAATAAAGACTACAAAACCTCATTTGGACTACAGACACATAAACAATCAGGAGTTGTGAAATTAAATCTATTATTGTAAAAGTGAACAAACAGAGCTTGACCCTGGTAGGTACTTAAACTAAATTCAGCAAAGCAGACAAGTTGGGTTTTTTTTAATATTAGATGTCCTAATGACTTGAATAAAACCACTGCTTTAATCTAACTACAGGATCTTTACAGTGCTGGTCTTAAGAGTGTATAGCACTTTGCAAGTCAAGACTATAGGCTCTTAGTTTGCCTAATGAAAATTGCTGATGTAGACCAATGAGATTCCTAATTATACAATTACTTCACTAATACATTTGAAGAAAGTGGATAACCTTTACTTTGATACATATTGCAGATAGACCTCTTCAAGATATCTGCTGCACAGTTGACTTAGGATCAGAGTGAATGTATATTTTTTTCTATCTTTTTCCAATCATTGCAGCTATTGCTTGTAAGACTTCAGAGGGTTGAATGTGATCATCATTTTACAGTAATGATGAATTAGTGGTATGGTAATTATTCTCTGCCATGCTTCAAGAGAAGGTGGTATGCAAGGGATGGCCCTCAGTTTTACGGTGATGTTACTGATGTCAGTGACAATATTCCCAGCATCTGCCACTGTGTGATGGAAGGGACAGACGCTTCAAACTCTGATAGAATTATTTTTAGATGTTTTTGCAGCATTACTTGGTTTTGCCATAAACCAGGAAAGTTTTCAGCTTGAACCACTATTCCTGCATTTTGTTCTTAATGCAAAGAACCTCTCACTTTTTATGCACGCATATCTAAGTTACACTTAGTGTTGTTTCATGTTTTCCCTTAGTTATTTAAAAATAACTGGCAACCAACTATTGCAGGTAGATAATCGTAAGTAACAAACTACACATAAGGTTTTTCATTGTTTGTTGTGTTTCAGACAGAACGATAATGCCATCAAGTTCTTTAATTTTTTGTTTTGCCTCTACAACTTGTAGGTATATGTAATGTTCCATGCCAGTACACTACTCCTGACAGAAAGTATGTGCATGCTTTTCTAAGCCTAAAAATATGGTTTTTAATGTTTTTAAGTAAATTTTTGAAGATTCGTGATCATGTCATATAACTGGATTATAAAAGAAGACAACAAATGTTGCTCCATAAACAAATGAAGGTGGCTTCTCCTTCACATTGGCTGCATTATTTACATCATTCTGTTTTATTCACTTAACAAACTGATTGTGCTTTTTGAAGGCACTGTTAGATTTCAAAGCAGCTGGAGTATTTCTTTGGCAGCATATATTCAAATGAGCCTGAAGCACTCTATTGTCAAAATATAACAGATGAAGTAACATAGGATGGTTTTACTCCAGCTATATTTCTTGTAAATGGGATTGTTGTTCTGCTTTAGCCTATGTGTTCTACTAGTTTTTCAGTAATACCGCTATCTTTTTTTACCTAGGATTCTCATATCAGACCTGCAGAAAGCAATAGAAAACCAAACTGGATTGAGGTCACATAGGAATCGAAGGTCCCTTTCTGAGTATAACTATGAAGTGTATCACTCCCTGGAAGAAGTACGTGGAAATTCATGTTGTTCCTCTTATCCGCCACACCATTGTGTTTAATAAGGCTAAGATTTCATGCTCTACAAGTTATGGTTGCCTATTCATCTTCAGAAGTATTCAAGTATTTCTTCTTAAAAAATGGGCACCTTCTCGAAAATATGTATTTTTTTAATATTTGTATTCAAGGCTTATCTTGACATGTAACTATCTTTGACAGCTTCTGAGTTCTTTTTTTAAGATAGGGGTTTGATGGATTAAGATATTTCAGTGATTAGCCTCAATGATTTATTTAAGTAAGCAATATGAGCAAATGTTTAAGTATTTGCACAAGAGGACCAAAGACTAACAAAGACTTACAGATTCCTATATAAGGGATACTATCATGGAAGATAGCCACATAAACGATTTTTTATTATTTCAGTGTACTCATATATACAGTTTCAGTTGCACCAAGACAAAGTCCCTAGGCAGAGCATGGAAGGTGCTGCATCCCATAAAACAAATATTGCAAGCAGCATTGAATCCTGCAGGTCAATCTGTTTGCTATTCTGTGTCCTGGCAGGCTGACTCAGGGACCTTCTTTCTTCATTCTACTAGTATTTAGTGGGAATGGCAGATTAGCCCCATCCTCAGATTTTCTATGAACAGCTAATGCATTTCAGTAATATCCAACAATAAAATGGAAAAAAAAAATCCCATATGACTGAATGCATCCAGCCTCTGGCTATAGAGCTATGAGAACCCAATGATAGTTCAAGTGTGAAAATAAAACCAAAACAAAACATAACAACAAAAGACAAAAAAAATTACAGGAAAATCCAAAACCATACAGAGGATTCAGAGCTCAGATCTGAATTGTTACAATTGCTTCATATGTGCTAAGATTGTAGTAACAATTTTATTTCTGTATTTGCAGATCCAGAGTTGGATGCATCATCTGAATAAAACTCATTCAGATCTTGTTCACATGTTCTCTGTTGGGAAATCCTATGAAGGGAGACCACTGTTTGTACTCAAGGTAAAGATTAAGTAGTCATTAATCAGATTGAAATCTGGAATCAGTGACAGACACTTTATTACTTACAGTGTAGAATGTACATTGGAGATGCAGGTTATTAGTGTTTCCTAAGGATAAGCTGCTTAGATCTAAGTATCACTTGGAATGTCATATTTAATGAACAAAAAACTAAAAGCTGGAAAACTAAAAGCCCAATCCTATTTACTTGGATTGGATATGGATGAAGATTACAGGCCAAGTTCAATTAGCAGGATTTGGATTTAAGGGAATTGGAAAGTTTTGTGTTTACAAATTTGAAAGCAGTTATGCTGGAGGGGGACTCGGGAGCCCTTCTCAGCATGTGCCGCATATGCTTCCTCTTTAGCTACTGACAAAACTTCAGGGTTATGTGCTCTAAACTCACTTTATTAGGATCACAAATTAGAGGGTGTCAGCAAGATGCAAAATAATTACTTTCAATGTAGTTTCTTTTCATCTGCTGTTGCAGAGTTCTGAAAATTTGATTCTGCATCAGGCTATTCCTGTAGCATTGTTTTTCCTCACCCTGTTCCATGTGATATTTAAGAATTTCATTCCTCATAAAAAAGGAATTGACAGATCTCATTTTTCCTGTAATTTTTTTTCTATAGATCAGCTTCATTACCTTGGCGTACCTGCGTGTCATTGTCTTGGCCATACCTTTGAAAACAATGAATTTCTTTTCCTTTATATGAGGAAGTTCAAAATGGTTTAGTGTTTCTAATATTCTATTTTCTCATTATTATATCACATTAATGTCATGAGACCTATTGATATTTCTATGAATATTCACACTTCAAGTTAGGTAAAACATCACGGCCCTACAAGAAAGCTGTCTGGATAGACTGTGGGATTCATGCAAGAGAGTGGATTGGCCCTGCCTTTTGCCAGTGGTTTGTGAAAGAAGTAAGTGTTTAATGATTTTCAGTCATGCAGCTCCTTCAGTTCAATAAACATGTTTTATTTCTATAATGGATCTAACATATTATTGATAAGAACAATAACTATCTACTATACTTGGGTTTTTTATTTAGTTGGAGAACACTTAAGTGTATGATAAAACACTTAAGTGTTTGATAAATGAAGATGATAGTGACAGCCAGACACAGCTAGGCACAGGACAAAAATATGCCTGACACATACGGGCAAAGAAGTAGGATTTTATTCCAAGACCTAAAAACATAGAGATTGTAATTCTGGTAATGCTCCAGGTAAACCAGTGCCAGTGTGTACTGCTTCAGATCCGTTCAGTAATATCTTTGCTTTAAGGATTAAGAAAGACATTTATCCTCTGTATAATTCCATTAACAATAGGAAACTAAAACCATAGAGAGATTTCACCCAAAATTATGGATTTCGTATTCTCTGAATATCAGGTACTTCCTCCAATGTTTGTTTGATCCTATCTGATTGGATTTATGCTCCCTTTATCTTTGATATCTGGGGTCTAGCCTTCATACCCATACCTTTGCCATTTTTCAAATGATCAGTGAAATCAAATGGAATTAGAATTTTGCTTTCTACTTGTCTAGTACATCTTTTTTTTTAAATATCAGCACTTAAAATTTTCTAATTTAGGATTCATTTCATATGCACGATATGTTTGCAGGGTTTTGACATTTCCCCTTAACCAGAATACTTTTGTTCAGGACAGCATATTAGCTGCACAGTGGATACTGTTTTGCAATGCAATTTACAGAAGTCAAAGAAGGCTTCAAAAAAACCAACAGATGTGCTTTCAGTATCTTCCATACCACTTTTTTCTCAAAATAAGTGATGTAAAATCTTTGTTTACAAGGTTCTTCCTACAAACACACAATTTTCTCACTTCTGTCCTATTCCATCACTGTAGAATTTTACAACGTACAGTTCAGGAAGGACAGGGAACTGCTTGAGAGAGTCCAGCACAGAGCCACCAAGATGATTAAGGGAGTGGAGCATCTCCCTTATGAGGAAAGGCTGAGGGAGCTGGGGCTCTTTAGCTTGGAGAAGAGGAGACCGAGAGGTGACCTCATTAATGTTTATAAATATGTAAAGGGCAAATGTCAGGAGGATGGAGCCAGGCTCTTCTCAGTGATGCCCAATGATAGGACAAGGGGCAATGGGTGGAAGCTGGAACACAGGAGGTTCCGCTTAAATTTCAGAAGGAACTTCTTTACAGTGAGGGTGCCAGAGCCCTGGAACAGGCTGCCCAGGGAGGTTGTGGAGTCTCCTTCTCTGGAGACATTCAAAACCCACCTGGATGCCTTCCCGTGTGATCTCATTTAGGTTCCTGCTCCGGCAGGGGGATTGGACTGGATGATCTTTCAAGGTCCCTTCCAATCCCTAACATTCTGTGATTCTGTGATTAATACCTCTTCTGATTTAAAGGATCGGCCTTTGATTTTCTGGGATCCCTCCACTCAGCAGAAAGATCCTGGCCCTGTAAGTCACTTTAGGAGAGTAAATCTCTACATCATCAACACCCAAGTTTGTTAGCTGAGAGGATCATATAACTATGTGTGGACTTCCCTCAGAAGTCACCAGAGCATGAGCCTGCCAGCATGGCTGTTGACGCATGGATAGGCTAAACTAGATCCAGGAGCTGATCTCCAAAGTGCAATGATGGTCTGTCTTCTTATTGGGACTTCTGTTAGTGTAAAGATGAACAAACTAACAGCTATTTCTGAGCAGCTTTCCTACCCAGAAAAACAGGAGGGGAGAGGTTTTGGCCAGGTACTGGTGGGAAAGCCTATTGCTCAAGTACCTTTTCCTTACCAAGGTTTTATCATGTGGCAGCAAGGTAAAAATCATATTTCTCTGTAGAGCTTATGGCAGAACATAGGCTGTATATGTGTACATAAAAACCTTCTTGTTGTTATCTGAGATCCTCAGAAAGTAGCTTGCTTGTAAGACTGTTTCACTAACTATGTAAAAGCATTTTCCTAGATTAAAGAAATTTTCTGCAGCATTCCTTGAAACTTCCAGAATGTACCACCTTTGTCTGCCCATCTCATTTGTGTTGCCTTTGTACACAGATGGCACATATTTTCTTCTTTCTTTAGAGCAATATTTCAATCCAGCATTAAAGCAAAAAGGATCAGGATAAGTAAATTATACTCACAGTCTCCATCATTATATTAAAAATGGCTGGGAGGGCAGAAGAGATGATTAGACTGTTTGGTTTAGGATATTGCTTTTCTAATTAAATGAGTTAGACATTTTTAGTAAGAACTCTGGGAAAACTGAAGGTCTCTCCATGCTTCAAACTCTGCAATTCTCTTTTGCTGGCAAACTCCTCTCTTAAGCACCTCTGCAGCTCCGCAGCCCACTTTCCATCCTCCCTGGTGCTTACCGGTACTTCTGAGAAAGGGCAGCCAGCATGGAAACAGATTTTTCCTGGCATGTTTGTTGACTCTAAGGAATAGCACCACAAGCGCATTGATTTAAGGCAAGCAAAAGGAAATGTTGGATTTATGTGATGTTAGCTTCTTTTTTAGCAAGAACAGCACACATGCATCCCTTTGCTGTGCAGGCAGCCTGAAATATTTTGAGCTTTCACTTCACCCTGTGATTTCTGTCACTTGTTTTTATTGAAGTATCCATACCCCTGTGTGCAACTGGGCTTTCCAAGTGATTTAGCTTAGTAAGCAACCTCTATTTATGAATGTCACTTAACATTCATGCTCAAGACTGGGTGCTGCAAACTTGATCAGATATTCCCATCCAGCTTGGGAACCATCGGTGTCTTGTGTGCACCTCTGGAAGCGGCAGCTTCTGAGTGCCAGTGAATTTGCCGCAAGCAATGGGAGACACCAGCTCCTGTAGGATGGAGGTGCCACTGAGCAGATGGCTGATAGTGTGGCTTGCCAGGGGTATGGGCAGTGGGTCCTCAGTTTCTGCAAAGCATCTGGAGTTGTTCAGCTGAGCATGATCTGGCTCACAACTATCTAGAAATGCAAAGCAGGTTAGGGCAGATCAGAAATGGGAAGTGAGGATGTGAGGCTAGAGCATGGGAAGGCAAGAGGCTGCCTGCTATATGTTCTGTATTTGGGCAAATACAATAGAGAAAAAGAACAGATGAACTAGAGAAAAAGGGAGAAAGATCTAGCTGTAAAAGCTAAAGATTAAAAAGAGAAAGAGAACACACAGGAAAGAGTTTTGCATTATGTGATAATATAATTGAAAGTAAAACACCAGCCTACTCACATTTTGAAACAAACAAAAGGAGAACAAAGACTATTGTTTGGTTTGGGTTTTTGGTTTGTTGTGTGCTTTTGTACTATAATCTACTCCAGCATGAACTCAAGCCTGGGCTCTGTATTCCGTAGGTCTCGTGTTAATAACATCACTGTTTGTTTCTGTAGAAGGTGCTCCTGAATGCCTGTAGTCTCTCAACTAAAGATAATCAGATGTTCTACCAGGGTTAGCAATACTGCTGGCCTCTGACAAACCCTACCTCATGGTCGTTGAATTTCAAGTCAAGAAAGAGGATGCCCTGCGCACACGGGATCAGAGCTCTAGCTAATGAGCCGCAGAGAAGTGTCTGCACCTGTACTGTCATAGAATACCAGTTAGGTTACAGTGGAGTCCCACCCAATTTCAAGCCTTACTCTGCTGGAAAGGGGTGGAAAAGAGGCCCTGACAGTGGATATATTAAAAGACCTGCAGTGGAGTAGGGAAGCAAGAGGCATTGTAAAAGGAAATTGAACTGATTATGTGTGGACTATTTTGAAGGCAACCTGAATCTAACGTAACCCAGAACTTGTGTCCACAGCAAAAGATTTTAGAAAAAAGAAAAAAAAAAAAAGAAAAAAAAAGTGTTTGTTAGCCTAGATTTTTAAAAAGACTGCTGGGATCTAATCATACATTAAAATGTGTTAGTAAACATTACAAACTGGAAAGAAAGGGACTCTATTATGTCTTACTACTTTGTAGAGAGCAGTAGACTTTAGAAAAAAAAATTTATCAGACATAACATGTATTTATCCAAAATTAAATAGACCTCATAGAAACTAAGAAGCAAAACCTATAGACTTTTTACAAAAGTACAATTATAGGTGTATATATGTTAAATAAGAACATTTAACTTCTCTCCATTGGATGTGCAATTGTGAGAGGAGAAGCAGAATTCGGATACCAAATTAGGACCTCAAATTTAGGATTTTACCATTGTTTTAAAAATCTGAAATACGGTTCACAGGCTGATATTCAAATTAACATCAAAACTAGATTCTGTTTCAGTTTTAGTGGAAGCAGATGATGATTCCCATTACATCTGGTTTGACTTTCTTCCCTCTAATAAATGCTGCCATTTGATCCATGTCAATGATGTATAACCTTGAAATGCCATTCATACATTTTCTGAAAACAATATACAAGAGTTGTGACTTTAAGATGCCTTGTTCTTTGTTTCTGATGCAGAGATTTGTATTTCAAGATTAGAAAATTCAAGAAATGTAATTAAAAACCTTGAAGAGGCAAGCACTGATTGTATTTCTTGACAAAATGTTCTAAGAATCCAATGGCAACTGTAAGGGAAATGTCCCTTAAGACCAAGTGCATTCCCCCTAAGGGAGTGGCCTCATCGGGGCTTCAAATGAAGGTGAAAATAACCTTGTACTTTGGAAATGCAGTAACCTCCACCATCACCTTCTCCTCCCATCCTCAAAAGTGAAGCTTTTAGGAAAAAAGGAAAACTAACATGTGTTAACCAGATTCAGTATATCTGTATCTCAGATGTGAACTGTGCTCTTCCACAGGCTCCCTAGGCTCTTATATTTTTCAAATGTTTAAATCTTGAGGACTGTACTCAAAAGAATGTTATTATTCTTTGACTGTGGGTCAGCATACACTGCATTGTACATGGCCACTTTTCTTTACAGTGAGACTGTTGTGGGTTTTTTTCCTGGATAATCACTGCTACTGTCTGCTTTTTCTGGGACAGAACCTAGCCAATATCCCTAGCCCTATCCACAGGCCCACTGGAAAGGAGTTGTATAGTACAGGAATCCAAACCCGCACCTCTGAAGCCCTGCTCAGAATCCCAAATCTGAAAAGATTATCAGTATGCTCTGTATACTTTAATTTGTGAGATGCATGGCCAGAAGTCCAGATTCTGAAATGTGGGTGTTCTACGATTGATCCCAATTATATGAGTTCCCAAATTATTCAAGATGATGTGTTTGTGCTTCATTGTGCACCCAGGAAGCAAACAGGTAACCTCAGACAAATAAATTAAAGGTTGGGGACAGATTTTTAAATTTTTTTTTTAAATGCTGACATTGATATTTATTGCTGACAAAACCAGGCCTGAATCCTACCTTTTCACTCCATAATAATGAGCTAAGGGAGACACACAGACTATCCAAGATGCAAAATGGCAACACCTGCCCCCACTATTCTAAGTTTGAGACTGATTATGAGTCACCTGGTGGGACCCATATGAGATGCATACTGCCAATTAGCCAGCCATTAAGCTTGTGGACCAGGCCCCAGAGACCAGTCTTTACCAGGAATTTTGCAGAGTTCAATATTCAGATTCTTCCTCAGGAATGTTTATGAAGTGCCTGACTGTAAAGATGGGATACCTAAAATAACAGCACATACACATATACAGAACTGAATAAAGACGACAGTGCAATCAGACACAGGGCCAAGCAGGAGATCCAGACAGCGTCAGTGTTAAAATGGGTTGGCTCTTCTTCTGCACTATACAGGCCATGTGGTCAGAAGGCCATAAAGCTATAAATGTTCCTACTTTAAGATCTGCTGAAAGCCAGTGTAGCACTTACTTACACTTATTCTGCAAAATTCCATAGTCTGTGTCCTGATGGACAAAACATCTGCAATATGCTGCACACATCAACAGTCAGAGCAGCACTCAGTCATTCATTCCAGTGCTGAAGTCCACACTGTCAGGAAAAGAGCTTCACCTTCTGGATCATTTCTGGGTCTTGCTAAGCTCCATCAAAACTGGTAATCCTTTAAGAGTCAGAAAATTCCTTTCCACTTGCAATCCATAGTTACCGGAACCTCAAAATACTGGCTGATTATGAAATTCAGATACCAGTTTTTCATCCACCTCGGAAACAGTCTGATCTTGGGGGTATGTGAGACAGTTATGTGAAACAACACACTAATGCTTTTTAAAGATTATATGCTTGGCCTATCACTTGTCAACAGACTTAAGCCTTTTAAACTGGCACAGCTGAAATGCCACCTTCCCACAATACAAGATTTCAGACTAATATTAATTTAAAGGATGCACATTACACCTGTATTTAGTTATTCTTTGAGACAATGTAGTTAGTTCACCCTCCATGATAGGCTTGCCATCAGATTTCTTTGAGTTCTCCAAGCTGAAGTTTTGAGCCATAGAGGAAAGAAAGCAAGGACCTGACTGCCTCTCCCCAAAAGCCATACATTCATGCCACTCTCTTTCCTGGAGACAGATACGCCCCTGTTCTTAACATATCTTTGAGTGCTGGCTCTCAGAAACCTGAAGAGCTTTTGAAACAATTTAAAATATTCCAAAGTGAATCAGAGGCATGCAAAGCCAAAACAAACAACTGTACCTGTAGCTTTTTCCTTTCACCCTCTTGCTGGATATGTTCCTTCTTTCCAATGTCCATTCCATTCATCTAAAGCTCTTCAGCTGATATTGGTTTGACTTGACATTTTTTGTTGCTCTTTAAACCATCACATCTTCTTGCTCTATGAAATATTCCTATCTGGGTTTTCCTCCTATTCATCAAATTTTAGCTCACCCTTGTTTTAGGAAGGCCAGAAGCTTCTAAGGGCTGTATCTTGGCCCCCTGCAACCTCCTTCACAGCTGCCAGTAATGATGGCATCATGAAGATGTGGCTTTTTTTCACTCTGAGGGACCAGTCACCTGTTGACAGATCTCTCCACAAATGCTCTGCAGTTCTTTCAGTACATGCAATACAATCATTGGAGCTTAATTTTTGTTGTTTGCCAGATTCTAGTCTCCCCAACTGTCTTTTTAGCTGCCTAACCTGAGAAAAAAATTCACTTCTCTGAGTGCTCCCTATATATCCATTATCTGGAGGGAAAAATCCATCTGTTTCATCCAGCAGCATCTATATTTGAAACCCACATCTTTACTTATCTTCAGCTATCTCATTCTTCTCTGTCAGGAGCTTCTGCCTGAAATGCTATTTGTTTTTTCTCCATCAGAGAGACCACCTCTTCCAGCCTCTTCACTCGGTACTTCATTCATCAGACTTTCAACAGCAAGAAGCACTGGTACAAATGCAGAATCTGTTCTATCCTCAGCATTTTTTTTCATCCTCCAAATGCTTTTCCTGCCATTTGAAGTTTCTGTGCAGTAATCACACTTATGTGTATGTAGTTTCTGCTTCTACTCAACATCCCCCCTCCGCTCCACAGCTGGTTCAGTTCTGAATGAGTTCAGTTTTTTGGAAGCCATCTTCTATGCCACTTCGCTCTGAGTATCTGCATCTCTCCAGCACATCCTTGCTACTGAAAACAGAGGTTACAGATGCGCACCACTTCTGAGGGGAGGGAAAATAAAGTAGCAGTAAACACTACCAACAAGACTTTCCCAGACTGGGCTCTCAGTTGTGATGAGTATTTTTTAATGGATAAAATTAAGCCAGTGCCAAAAAGGTGAGTGCAGTACTATGGTATCACCACACCGAGGCATGTGATGCATTGTTTTAAAAGCAGCTGTGGCAAACCATTTTCATACTGCACAGTATTTCTTTCTGTTTTGGTCCATGGTGGATTTTCCCAGGTTCTATTCAACAGTAAGATAGTTTAGAGAAGGTGCTTTCCTTTGCTGTGACATCTACATGATGGCAAAAAACCCAGTTCAAATGGTTTTCAGTTTTCCTTTTCCAAAAGGAAATGAGTACTGCATTATTTCTCTTGTGCCCTTTGAACTACCCAGCTGCATCCTCCTACCCACCCATGATCTTAAGAAGGTAAAAATTACTTTCATTTTGCTTGCAGCTATTAATTTTTCACAATGTGAATACATCTTGATAAAATAAAGGTAACTCTGCAGCTGTGTTTTTTGAATTCTTCAATGACACTTGCTAGTGCAAACTCCTAATCACTGGGACATTCCAGTTCTACCCCATGAAGGCTTTTAAGCTGTTGGGTATGTTCTTCTTCAAGGCATGAAGAGAATTCACATTGTTGTTCCAACATACTACTTGCCCTAGGCAAGAAATCCTGATTTATATTTTAGCAGTCCACTCCTGTATGATGGTGCTGAGTAATTAGGGCCTCAGTAAAACTACTGATGTGCAAAAACACTACTGAGCATGAGAAAGGACTGTTAAAGAAAATTCTGTGTGTTGGACAATTTAGTTGTTCCAGAAATTGAATTACAAGCAATAATTTGCATCTTAATTATTTAACTGTTTCTCAACAATTTCATTAAACAATGTATTCTAGTGAGTTCTGTTGGGTTGCCTTCAATATGTACTACCCTGGACCAACATGACTAAGATGTGAAATTCAAGAAATACATTTTTCTGTGGTAGACATCTCAGGAGCTCTCCACCGTTTGCCAGGCCTTAGCTTCATACAGTTGCTAGTAGAGAAATTTGTGTTGCTCCTTTCAGAGTATCCACAGTGCTTTAGAATAACTCAGGCCTTTCTTTTCCCTGCTAGACAGTCTTTCACTTATTTGGGACCTGTGAATTTTTTAATGTACTGCCTCTCAGAGTAGAACTAAGAAGTTGTGTCTCCTGTTTCCACTAAGATCTGTGTAACTCTATCCAGCTTCTTCCCCACAAGATCTTGCATTTGTTTGGGTGGTCCCAGCTTTGCACAAGGTTCCTGTTTCCTGCTGTTTGCTTCTCTAACATGTCAATCATGCCATCATACCTCTGCCTCTTCTCTGCTTCAGCATCTTCTCCATTTGTGCCCTTAAATATAAGCATAAGCAAGCTTTTGGGATCCTACAGGTCCTTCTTTTCACACTCTTTTTATGGGCTCTCTTCTTAGTGTTGCAGAGTAGTTGCAGCACGTTATCATCTTTCTCAGTTGTTGTTTCTGGGTTCCTCTGAGAGAAATGCTCCCAAAGAGGAAGGAAGATTTTGCTTGGTGCAGAAAAGAAAAAAAAACAAACAAAACAACAACAACAACAAAAAAAAACCCCAAACAGACACAATTCAAGCTTCAGACTTGAAAATCTGACCCTTTGTTTTAAGACATTTTGGTTTAGATACTCAGTAATATCTTACCCTTAATAACGGGATCACCACTCTGCTTTGTGATCTGAGTGCCAAAGCAGGACATTAGCAGTAAAAAAGAAAATGGAGATAAAAGATATACTGCTTCCAAGTACAGAGACAGAGTTAACTATTAATTTGCCAAACTGATAAAGTGGCAATGAAGGCTTGAATGGCGATCATAGTGTCACCCTACCAAAATGTAAGATATACAGACAATAGTAAAACATTGCATCTTACCATCAGAAAGGATGTTTTAATTGATACCTTAATAATTGCATGGAAGAGTTAATTCTATTTTGTTGGAAGCAGTTTTATGAGATTTCTGGTGTAACAGCAATGGAGTCAATTCCCTGTGATAAAATAGTAACTGTATAATTCAGTGTAATTGTTTAATTCAAAACCAGAAACAGCAAATGCTAATTGTTACCCTAAATTTAATAACACCTAATTGTGGGACAGCAGATCGTTATTAAGCTCAACTGCAATTTCAGAGTTTCTCTCCATCCTATCTCCTTGCTTTGTCCTTCTCAGTCAACCTCCTTACTTTATAAAAAGCCCAACTGCATCCTAAATCAATTTTAAACTCTTGCCTTTTGTTGCCTTGGCAGTTTACAATATAGCTCTTTTGTTCACTTTGTCCCCCAAATTAAATTTCCTACAGACCAGATCCTCAGCCAGCCTAAGCTGGCGTAGCTCTATCAACAACCACTGCTCTGCTGATCCAGACGATCGAGCCCCCTCCTATTAATCATTGGTCCTTTCCCCCATCCCCCAGGCAGACTGCACAGTGTTGGCAGGGTTCCTGTATCATCTGTTCATTCACTAATAACACTATTCAGCATTTATTGGGCCAGTCTGGCTCTCTGCACATTCAGCAGCAAAGCTGCTATTGATTGCATGATGGGGAAGCAGAATCAAGCCGTATAAAGTCACATTACTTTGTATCCCGAGAGCTGTGTGCAAACTACAATGCATTTAATTCACTAATGGTTTATATTTGTCTTGCTTGTGTCATAGTGAAGAGAAAACGTTTCAACACTGCCGGGGGACAGGGGTGTTTCGTTCGCATGGTCATTGTTCAGAGGATTTGAGAGTCACGGCTCAAAAGGAGAGTTGTGGGCTTTGCTCCAGCAAGGACACACCTTAGTAACCGTAAGGCACATTGCCAAAGACCTCCCTGCTAAGGGAGGTAAGATTACACAGTCTGTGTTGCCTGATTACATATATCAAACAAAATTGCCAGATAGAAATATTATGAAGGACAAAATATTTTCTGCAGAAAGAGTCAGAATGATCTCACTCACTCCAGGTTACCGCATCTACACTCTTGCTTTCCATGAAGAAGAAAGCCACACCAGGTCCATTACATTTTTAATTAAATGCTACTCAAAAAGGGCAACCAATTTATTAAGATAAACTATATATGCTTTAAAGAACAGAAATGAATGATTGACATATTTGGCTCTAAATCAACTTTAAGACTTAAAACTTTGAAAAGTATTACTGGGGACTATAATGCTTCCTAAAGTATCTCATAGTGTTTTATCAATGATAGCAGGGATTAAAATAACACAGAGTAGCTTTAAAAAATGAAAGGGTGCTTGGCATTTTGCAGTCTGTTTTGTTTCGGTTTTTAAATAGTGATGCTTTTACATAGCAAGAAAAATATATTCTTCTTCTTTAAAACATATTGAACACTAAAAATTCTTACTTCAAATATTTTTATTATGCCAATTTTGCAAATTTGGAAAGGTTCTGAAAAATTTGCAAAGCTCATCCATGCGATTTTTACTGAGTATATTACCTTAAATTAATTAATTATCTGTAGTTATTTCAAGGAGATTATTTTAAAAGTGTTTTAAAGAGTTTAATCTTATAGCATTGCAGTTTATAATACAGTATATAACACTTCAGTATAACAAAATGCATAATTGCAGATCTAACTGACAGCAAAAGAATGAAATATGTAAATACAGATACAGGCAGATATGCCAATCTCATTATCACTGATACGTAAATACCCACCACAGAGACACAACCTGAGCTTAATTTGTTAATACTGTCTAAAAAGGGAAAAGCATTAAAAAGTCAAGGAAGTGGTGTGTGGTGATTTATTTCCTCCCCAACCAAATTACTTCTCCCTGAAATAAGCATGACAAAAATGTTCATTTACCTTGACTCTCATTTTGGAGCACAACATGGTTCTGTTTCCATTGTAACAACAGTCTTACAGATTTAACATCCATACTTATCATATAGGCTCTTAATCCTGTGAAGATTTAAGTGCAAGGCTATCTTAATGCACAGAGTAGTCCTAGTTACCTTAGTGTGTGTTTTCTGCATGTGGAGCATCAGTGAAACAGAGCTCTTGTTTTCATGGTCATTATTTTTGAGTGATTTCTTTTTTGACAAAATTACTTTTTACTATAGCTACAGTTCCCTGAATACCAAGACTTTTATCCAAATATATTTGTAGCCCTGATGTGGCATCCTAATACAAGTAAATCAAATTTAAATGCAATCATAGAATCATAGAATGGTTTGGGTTGGAAGGGACCTTAAAGATCATCTAGTTCAGGTTGCTGAAAACCTCATCCAGCCTGGCCTTGAACACTTCCAGGGAGGGGGCAGCCACAGCTTCTCTGGGCAACCTGTTCCAGTGTCTGACCACCCTCACAGTCAAGAATTTCTTCCTAATATCCAATCTAAACCTGCCCTCTTTCAGTTTAAAGCCATTTCCCCTTGTTTTGTCATTAACTGCCCTTATGAAAAGTCCCTCCCCAGCTTTCTTGTAGGCCCCCTTCAGGTACTGGAAGGCCACTATAAGGTCTCCCCGGAGCCTTCTCTTCTCCAGGCTGAACAGCCCCAACTCTTTCAGCCTGTCCTCATAGGAGAGGTGCTCCAGCCCTCGGATCATCCTCGTGGCCTCCTCTGGACTTGTACCATGCCAGCTAAGAATCTTTGGGGAATTTCTGGCATATGGGCCAGGGGACCTGTGACCTCTGCATTGGCCAGGGACTTTTTCCCAGGCAGCCCATGGCTCCACCAAGCTTCTCCCCTGCAATAACTCTACCCTCTTTCAGCAGCTCATCCCACCCTGTGGTGCTCCACACCATGCTGTCCCAGCTGCTGCCTAAATCTCATTTCATTCTGTGCTGTGCCCTCTTCACCCTCTGTTGCTCACCTTTCCCTCCCCTTCCCTGGCTGAAACAGAATTGGAACTCAGTGTGGAGTAGCACTGGGTGACAAGGTGGCTTTGCACCAGGATGATGCACTACTTTGGATCTGCACATGAGGATGAAGGACTGCTGGGAGGGAAGCTGAGGCTGCGTGAGGATAAGCTGCTGGACGACAGAGAGGTGGTTAATGAATGGCTTAGAAAATGCATTCAGAAGTCTCACTAGGCACTCAATAATAAAGAAAAAAAAATATTCAGACTACTCCATGAGAAAATTTCAGCCCCAGATATGTCTAATTGTATGGGTATTTCTTACAGGTATTCCACAGGTATATCAGTTCCTGTAGCAGCTTCAATAATCCAAACAGCTGCATGGTTAGGAGCCCAGAAGTATTGGATTCCTGTACTTCACACTGTGCCCTGGTGTTTGTCAATTGAAAAGCTTTTAGTTTAGTTTATTTCAGAGGAAACATTTCCCTTTGTCCCCCCAAACACGTTACTTCTTGGATCTGGAGAGACAGAAATACTGCAGAGCCAAAGGCCGTAATCACAGGACCGGGAGGAGAGGAGCCAGGCATCCCTCTGAACCCAGCATCGGTGTGATAGGCTTTCTGACTGCCAGGTGAACCACTTCATTCCTCACCTTACAGAATCAAGACTTAAACTTCGAAGGATGCAAGTTTGATGCCCAACTATAACAAGTGACAGTTTTTGCTACAGCATGGGGAGTGCAAGCTTCCTGAAACTGGTAAAGGAGCATCTCTGGTACTAGCAAACAGCTGCTGAGGGGCCTCTGTTTTGTTGCATTTTCCTAAGATGTGGAATGGAAAAAAAAATATTTTCCCTACCTAGGACAGGGAACTGCTTGAGAGAGTCCAGCACAGAGCCACCAAGATGATTAAGGGAGTGGAGCATCTCCCTTATGAGGAAAGGCTGAGGGAGCTGGGGCTCTTTAGCTTGGAGGAGACTGAGGGGAGACCTCATTAATGTTTATAAATATGTAAAGGGTGAATGTCAGGAGGATGGAGCCAGGCTCTTCTCAGTGATGCCCAGTGATAGGACAAGGGGCAATGGGTGCAAGCTGGAACACAGGAGGTTCTGCTTAAACTTGAGAAGAAACTTCTTTACTGTAAGGGTGACAGAGCACTGGAACAGGCTGCCCAGGGAGGTTGTGGAGTCTCCTTCTCTGGAGTCATTTAATACCCACCTTGACACCTGCCCGTGTGATCTCATTTAGGTTCCTGCTCCAGCAGGGGGATTGGACTAGATGATCTTTCGAGGTCCCTCCCAATCCCTAACATTCTGTGATTCTGTGATTTCCTCTACTAGTCTTTATACTTGAGGTTCTCCAAAAGTAGAGGGTTTTCTAAATTGTAAAGGAATAAGCTGCCTGTATTGATGATTGTGCATAGAGTAAATGACTTTGAATACAACAAAAGCTTAGGTAATCTGAGCCTTAGACACTTTAAGACATGCTCTGACCTCACCAAGTCATCACCTGGTAGAAACAACAGCACTCCATTGTCTTACAGGAGCTAAACTCGTTTCCTCAACTAAGAATCTATTCCACTGACTTTCAGCTCCTATGTCAAGAAACACTTTGTATGCATTTGCTTCTCTGTGATGTGAGTTGTATTTTCTTGGCTATTGAAAGTAATTGAGAAGCAGAGAGAATAGGGTCTTTTGAACGCCTTTTTCACATGTTTACATGCTGCTTTTAATCACATTTGCAAGAAGATGTCAGCCTTTCAAGTACAGCTCTAAGGATGTCAGTGGTGCCATGAGATCAGGTCTCTGTACTGCCAAAGGCCAGTGACTGTCTGAGCTTGTCACAATACTTAATTAGGAAATAGTTTTTATTATGGAAACTACTTTCTTTGGCTTTTTTGCTTTAGGCTCTTCAGACATACCAGACTGATCCTGTCATGAGAAAGATGCTAACTCAGCTGTATTTCTATATCATGCCTGTATTTAATGTGGATGGATATCATTTTACCTGGACAAATGTAAGTAATATCAGTAGTATTACTCAAAAAATAGATCAGACAGGGAAGATCGAATGGTTGTTACATTGTTCAAAGGTGACTTTCTGTATAATCAGGTCCATCACTGTGTAGCATGCAAAATCGAAGTAAATTACTCCAGTTAAAGTATAATACTGAATATGTTTACCAGGGCTGGTTGTTATGTGTACAAATAGATTTTTGCCAAAATATAGTAATATTGCTCTTTCATTATTTTATAACTTATGTTAGGATCGATTTTGGAGAAAAACAAGATCAAAGAACACAAGGTTTCGGTGTCATGGTGTTGATGCTAATCGCAACTGGAAAGTGAAGTGGTGTGGTAAGTGTGGAGATGGTCCACCAGTTCAGATTACCCTGTATTTAATTACCCAACAGAGTAAGTAGGTTAGGTCACACTTCCATTGTGTTCTCTTTTCCATAGTAAAAATTGAAGCTTTCCCATAAAGCCACAAGCCAGGGCTCAAAACTTCCTTCTAGCTTCTAAAAAAAACGAAGTCCTGCACCTTGGAGAAATGCATCTCATCACAAGTAAAAAGTTTTCACAGCAAATGTGGCAAAAGTAAAAAACAGCACATACAGCTATTTTATATTTCTGCAATCATGTAAAGAATTCGAAGCACAGTATTGAGCCTGGCCCATCACATTTTAGAATTTACCTCACTACAGCTTTAGGAAATATTTAAAGCTTCATTTTATTTAATTTGTCATTTTTCTGAAATGGCTTTAGCTTTGGAAATGTCAGACTTGCTTTCTTGCCTCACAGAGAAATGTCTGAGAATATTTTAAGGTCATTATTATTAGTGATTTAATAAAGAAAGAATGTGCTTCTAAATGCATGGAGATCCAGTTTTAAGCTCCCAGCACTTCTGTAAATACTTTCATAAAAAATGACCTTAATTTTACATAGAGAATGCAGCAGTAATGAAATACTAGCAAAAGATTTGGAATGGGTCCACTGAAGAAGAAACGGTATTTTATGAAATCTTAAAGTGACACAGTGCAACTCACACAGGAGCAGGCAGCCATACAGGTTCTGGTGCAGCAGAAAGTAATAGCACTTTGTTGTGAAATACGGCGATATCTACCTGCTGCTGACCTCCTCTCCCATACTGAGCAACTTCCGCCACCTCCCTGTGCAGCTGTTTTCTCCTCCAGCATTCGTCCACCTTCCTTATTTACATTATAAACTTGTAAAGACAGAAATTGTGTTTGCACAGCACTATTGCAACAGCCCTCCCTTCAGCCTGTCCCTCTTCCCCTGGAAGTCTCTAGAAGTTTCTACACTACTCCAATTACTTACAGTAGGAGTAAGCACTGTACAGTCTGGCTTGCAGCAACTGGATTCTTTAAGTAGATTTTTGAGAACTGAAAGGATAAAACTAAGTGTGAATAGTCTGCCTGGGGAAAATACAAATGAAGTGAGCGTGAACAGAAGCATACATTCAATACAGTATGGACCTGTGAAATATGCTTCCAATTTTTTTCGACTCTGCTTGCGGTAAGGAGAGGACTGACACAGTAGTCGTTACAGAAAACCTGTTATCTGAGAATCCCTCTGCTGCAGAAGACAGTCCCAGGGCTAATATCGTGATCTTTAAGGCAATTTTATGCTGCAGAAATGAATAAAAATGAACCAAAGTCCTGCATCACTGTTATCATCTTTTACTTAAGTGCCTAAGTCACAACTGAAGGTTTGAGGACATACATTTACTGTTCAGAAGATAGCCACTGGCATAGTTGGAATGAACAGTTCTCTTACCAAGTCTTCAGAGCCATGTTATAGGTACCTATCAGTGCAAAATTAATACTCACACAGTACATTTTCTTTCTAGTCCTAATTAGTCATTCTTGCATTCAAATCACTCTGCTCCTCCCTCTTCCTACTCCCTAGCCACTGTATTAAAGCACACTTTTTACTCTATCCTGAAAATGTTTGCTTAGTTTTCAGTAATTTTTTTTTTTCTAGGCTGAATGAAACTATAACAATACACACGTGCATTGTGTGTTGTAATCCACTACTTGTTGTATTTTTTCCATGCACTGAATATGAAAGACAGATCCCCACCTCACGTATATTTAAAAATTCTTTCAGGGTTGGTTGTCATCCCACCAAGCACATGCTCTGCTTGCCTCACCAGACCCCAAACTTCAAATGATTCTCTATTTTGCCAGAGAATAAAGAGCTCTTCCATGAACTGAGCTGACTGGTGCTCAGAAGATCCTCATCTGGCACTCTATGTTCTCATTAGTCTGACACTAAATGAGGCAGAGAAGAATCTGGATCATATCATACTTTGAGGCTTGTACAATCATGGTCTGTTTAACATTTAAAACTACATATGCTTGTAAAAACCTTTTAATTCAGTTCAGTCGCACTTACAGTTTGCAGACAGGCTTGAACTTCACTGTGGGGCTTCCAGTCAGGTGTAGCATGGCAGAATCTGGCCCCAGCAAAGCCAGTGAATGCTAGCTGCAATGAGCTAGTTGGTAAAGCCAACACAGCATCCCTTCTGCTTTCCTCTTCCCTTCTGCTAGTGTAGGACATTGATGTACGCTTTATGATGTTGCTTCTGTATTCCCTGTGGACTGACAAAAGGGCCACATCACTGATTGTGGCAGATTTCACTGTGCAGCGCCCTGTACCCAAAATAGCACGAAGAAATTGCACACAGACCCAGGTGAATAATGACAGCAAAATCTCTGGGTAGAAATGCTCCTTGCAGTATATATACACGTGCAATAACTAGTACGATGGTTTAATGTTCATTAAATAAATAGCAACTTTAAAGCCAATAATGAGTTACTTAGAACTAAATTATGTCATAGGGCAAATCCAGTTAAAGGGGTTGCATCCGAAGCTCCCAAGAGAGCAGCAGTGGGAGTTAAAATTTCCAGTGCATCCCAATTTGCAGTGCACCCCATTGCTTACTGAGGACAGTACCTTCTACCACTGGCAGAAGAACTGTCTGCAAGGAAGTTTGAGAATCATGCTCCAACTCATTCATCCTCCCAGTCTTCCTTCTATACCAAAGCACTGGTTTTATCAGTCTCTGCACACATTTCCTTTATACATTTCATCTCATGATGGATGTTGGAGGATACTTGTCCTCCCCCTGTATGCTATCAGGTACAAAAATAAGGCAGGCATGGTAACATTTCATGCAATTCCATTTTCTGCTCATGACTGTAACTCAGAAATTTCACAGGGGTTTATACATACTGTATCATTTTTTTTCCTTCTTGTGTTACTTTACAAGAACTTCCAGTATGAAAATTGAGGATATCCTTACATTATCCAAGGCCACCATAGAAACCCTCTCTTTTTTACTACCAGCCAGCTTCACTTAAGGAAAAGCATGAACTACAGCTGGGATTGTAAATGGCTCACAATAGTAGACCGGACAGTTTAGAGAGTTTTTTCTTCACTGAAAGTCACTAAACTGAATAATATTTTACCACTGGGTCATTTTACCATTAGCTTATAGGATTCTGCTGTTTATTAACAGTGATGTCCATTTTCATGATTCAGTATACCATACTATTACAGGAGATGAAGTATCCATTAAAAAAAAAGCAAAGGCTCCAGAGGCTCTGTTAAATAGCTCTCCTTTAGCTATATTGTCTGACAGGACATCAAGGCAGAGTGCTCTTGGGATTTGGATGACTTGGTGGCCATCTGTTCTACAGGGAGGAGACCATCTGCCCTCTATATAACCCTTCCATATCCACTGCAATCTAAGCACTAATACCTTTTGAAATCCCCACCTGTGGCCATTGGATGGTAGCCTCAATTTTCATATTACAAATGAAGCTGCAGCATGAAATTTAATTTTTTTGGCATTAGGTGGATTGCTTCAACCTGCTTTAGTCCATATTATTATGCCTACTCACACCCTGCTCTTTTCTTATTATTTGAAGATGGCAGTACTTACTATACAAAGGAAAGCTAATAAAAAACTGCTTTTGTAAGTTCCTGATGACACCAGGGAATGTTGCAAACAAACTATTATTATTCTGGGGGTCAGTGTAAAGCATGAGGCATTTGGAAATCACAGTGGACAAAAGAGCTGTGTGGATTTGCATAAATATTGTTCCTTTAGGCCCAGGCCCTAAGCTGTAAGTGAGACGGTGGCTTAGATCCAGAATTCCTAAATGATAAAGGAGCCACAGCCACATCTCCTTTTCTGAGTTCCATCTTTCAGGACCTCATGAGATATGACAGGCAGGCTACACTTCTGCAGCTTACTGACACCTGAGCAGGTTGATGTGGTGAAAGATATTGAACCCCTGTCCCAAGCTTGAAGGAAAATTAAGCCCTGTGCAAACCGAGATGATTTCTATTTTAGCTAACTGAGCAATCATCCCATGTGGTTTGTCATATTTTTCCCATAAGGTTTGCAAAAGTAAAAATAGGCAGTAGTCAGGAACTATTCTCATGTTTTAAATCAGTCTCTAAGATAATGCCTGTTAAGGTTATCTACCTACCATTGTAACCACCACTGTAGTAGCTAGCATGTTAAAATGCTCTTAAAGGCTAGATTTGTCTCAGCAGTCACTACTGAAAGAGGTATAGCTCTCTGATTTCAAATAGACCAACTGAGACGCTTCAATAGTATTAATACTGGAATGCTATCATAAAATGTGCTGCTCATATGGAAAGCCAGGGAAGAAAATACCATGAAGTCAGGCTTGCCTTTTTCTGCTGGGTTAAAAATGTGTCCTCTGGGGAGAACTGTGTGTAGTTGGCCAATTGGCAACTTGGTGTGTCTACTAGATGAACAGGGAGATTGCTGTGCTGAGGTCCCACTGGCTCATGGCCATCAGTCACAAGAACACAATTTGTTTATTGCTTTTCACACTTTGGCATGCAGGCCCACACAGGATGAGCCAGAAGGCCACCCTTGGAAATTCTCTGTGATCGCTCACCATCAACTTTCTCTTTCAACCTCTAGATGAAGGTGCTTCATTTCACCCATGCGATGACACCTACTGTGGTCCCTTTCCCGAGTCTGAACCTGAAGTAAAGGCTGTTGCTCATTTTCTCCGCAAACATCGGAAACAAGTAAAAGCCTATTTGTCCTTCCATGCATATGCACAGATGCTGCTGTACCCTTACTCTTACAAATATGCAACTATTCCAAACTTCAGCTGTGTGGTGAGTACATTAAAACCTGGGAGAATATACTTCCCTATATAATATTTTTTGGTATATTTTGTTTTGAGGGGACACTTGTTTCTTTGATACTTTGCACATGTTTAATATTGAGCTGTATTTATTCTGGATCTGCTTGAAATCACATTTCTGGTTATATAACCTTCACTCAAAGTGAGTCAACGGTAATTTGATTAAAATGTTATAGTGCCTTCCATCCATCAGTCCCTTTAAATTACTTTATAAGATAAATCCCTGGGTTTTAATTATAGTTATTATAATTTTATTTAATTAACTGTAATGGGAATTATGTAGTTAAGTCCTTGGGCATCTAGCTGAAAATCTGTCTGTTCATGATCAGAACTTAAACACTAGGAGCACAAAGGAGATAATCTTCAATGTTACGAACAAAATAAAATTGAAATTGTTTATGTTTATCAATTAGAGGAGAAATCTCATAGATTTCGCCAAAAGTAAAGCTTCGATTGCTTTATGTATCATCCTGCTCAGACGTAGTGGTTTTAACTCTTTAAGGCAAGCAATTAATTAACATTGGGGCTTTTGTCTATTAGAAGAATAAATTAATAAGAATACTTTTTTTGATGCAAGCCTATTGATTTACAGATATGTACATGTCACGTATTCCGTGCTTATCCTAATGCAGAAGAACTATTCCCTCTGCTCACAATCTGATGTCTGGTTTTAGCCAGCCTCCTGTACCCTCCCTATGGCTCATCCTCTTAGGGAAACGTGGCTAAGCTTTACTTTCTGCTTGCTCCTGCTCACAGACAGACATTGCAACAACCAGTTGCAAACCTCTTTCATTCACCCTCAGTGCCCAGTAAATTTACATTGTCCATATATCTCCCATTTTGTCCTTGAAAGGTGCAGTGACTTTTAACTTACTAGTTTAAGCTAGTTTACTCACTGGAGCTTAACTGCACTTTAGATTTATCATGTGCAGAATAAATGATGTTGTCAGTCCCTGGAGCTTTGCTGGAGTTTCACTCGGCTGCCCTCTCAGGAGGCTGAGTAGCCAGTGCTCCACAAACTAAACCCTCTTTGTGAGTTTATTTCTTAAATTCAGCAGCTACTAAACATTATCCTGTCTGATGTCATTCCTGGGAAACAGAGCAAATTAGAAGTTAACTAAGCAGCCAGAGGAGTTAAAAATATGACACTTGTGGGGACTGACCACCCAGCTCTGCACTGACTGTGAATAAATCAGTGAATCTTCTTTTGATTCCACCTTCTCCACCCTCTTTTGGGGAGCAGCAAAGAGAAAGGAGCTCCCCAAGTGAACTGGTGACTATTATCTACCAAAAAACATAAGACTGGCAATTTAAAACCACAGGATCTCATTCCTTTGAAGACCAGCAGGTGCAAAAATATTTTTTTTAAAAACAGACAACACAGCAGAAGGTAAAGACATGGTGTTAGGAAGAATCAGCATCTCTTCTGCAAGTAGATGATTACTGAGTATCTGATAAAAATATCCAGAGTAACGTAAGGCAATAGCAGACACTGTGATAGGAAATCCATTGTAAAGAATAAAAGTCTCAGAGTTTTCACACATATCAGTAAATCTTCAGTACATGTTGTTCTTGTTGCTCAAGGACTATTTCCATTCTGAGACAGGGAATAACTGCCCCTCAGCACACACACTCTATCTTCACATCCACAGCTTTCAGACCAAAGGAACTCAGTTTTTGATGTGTAGTAGGTGTTCCTCAGGATTATGAGACCTTGGATCAGGCTTCTGGAGCACAGACCTAAAGGGACAAAGACAGGCACTGTTTTAGACAACGGCCCCAGACAAATGGAAGCCAAGTCCCAATTTTGCCAGTATTTGGACTGTCTACTTCATTTTATTGCAGTGGGTCAAAAAGAAAAGGGAGGTTGGAATAAGAAACTGAAGTAATTTCCTGTTATTTAGAAAGCTCTTTATAGGCTTCATAGTGAAAATGAATGGAATACTGTTGCTTATTTATTTGTGTGCGTTTACTATTTGTCTACAGCCAAAGGCTCCATCATCTGGTGGCTCCTAAATGAATAGTCTTTAATATTTGAAGTGTCTAAAATGGTGACTTAGGCTAAGGTTTCAGATTCTCCAGTTCTCTTGGAAATTACAGTGAGTTGGAAAGTGGCAGATCTCTATTTCCTGCTGCTGACGGAACAAACTTCGTTGGTCTACATGAACTGTGTACGGTGGACAACTGTAGGACTCCACATGCATAGCAGATAAATAACATCTGGTGCTAACAGGGGGCCACAATTAACCCAAAGCAGAAGAAACGATATTTCTGTCTGGGTCGTATCATTCTAGTGAGCTGCCAGTTACCATTTCGATTAAAGTGGTCAATTATTCAGAATTGCTTTGAAGCTGGAGAGCTGTGTACTGATCACAACATGTATATTCTGCTCTAATTTAGGCACAACTCTCTTATTAACACCCTCCTGAAATCTGTTCTTTTAAGATAAGTAAAATGAAAGTGCACTTTTAGATTGAAAAAAAGAGCAGAAACATTCATCCATCTCGAGAGTGTTAAGTTTCACCTACTTTTCATCCCTTTTCTTCCTCTTCAGTCATTTGTCTTAGTGTTTGCATTGAACTTATATGGCATGACTGAGGTTGTGTACATCTTTGTAAAAATCTGGTAGCTTTCTGTGAAGCTTTCTCCTTGAGGGTGTTCAGAGACTGGTTGCCTGGATTTATTCAGGATCCAACCTGCACAGTATGATGCAATTGAGAACTGTCCCCTGCTTTAGGCACATACCTTCAACAGTGGAAGCAAGCAGCACCCCTTAAGGCTAAGAGCATCGGGTTCACAGCACCCAGGGACACCTGCCTACATGGTGGATGTGGACTTGGATCACTCCCAGTCCGGCCTCCAGGTGGTTACTATCTCTGCACAGAACCCAGTATTGTTGTCTTGGCTTTAAATGGGCATTGCCAAACTATTTTTTCAGACTGATTTCCACACGGCTTGCTTCTGTTGTCTCATTGCTGTACAATGCATAGCTTATGCACAAGGAGTCTTCTCCTTTGTGGCTATGTTCTCCTTTCCATGGCGCGTTTACCAGGACATTGCTCTCCACCCACCTCAGCTCCCTCAGCTGAGCCCTGCCTCCCATTCCCTTGGCATCAGGCCTGTTGTCAGGCCATCCCAGGTCCACACCACAGCCCTGGGATGGTAAGCACAGCTGCCTGCCAAATTTCTGTTGAGCAACTGAGCCTGCTACCTGGGGCTTCAGTGGAGCAACTAAACCTGTTACTCGGGGCTTCAGTGGAGCAACTGAGCCTGCTACTCGGGGCTTCAGTGGAGCAACTAAACCTGTTACTCGGGGCTTCAGTGAAGCCACTGAGCCATTCCCTTGGCATCAGGCCTGTTGTCAGGCCATCCCAGGTCCACACCACAGCCCTGGGATGGTAAGCACAGCTGCCTGCCAAATTTCTGTTGAGCAACTGAGCCTGCTACCTGGGGCTTCAGTGGAGCAACTAAACCTGTTACTCGGGGCTTCAGTGGAGCAACTGAGCCTGCTACTTGGGGCTTCAGTGGAGCAACTAAACCTGGTACTCGGGGCTTCAGTGCAGCCACCAGACAACAGTCCCAGGCTGCAGCTGCAGCTCCCCACTCCCTGGGGCCCTGTGAGGCCCCACTGCCATCACCACAGCCTCGCAGTGCCAACCCAACACCCTCACAGGGTCCAACACCTCCAACCCCATCACGGATCTTGTGTGTCACGACTCATAGAAGTTGAGGCATTTGTAAGAGGAAGGAGAGTCCCAAGCGATAGCACTTCCCCCTTCCTCGGACCTCCTCCCGCCTCCTCATCTTTGGTGTTAGGGTGGGTCAGAGGTTACCCCTCACACCGGCTGGCGGCCATGACCCAACCCGGCAGAAGTTCCCAGAAGCATTGACTTCCGCGGTCCCTGCCTATGTGCACTCTCTCATGGAGGTGGCAAGAGGAAGACAAGCTGAAATCGTGTCAGTCTCTGGCACTATCACCCCTGTGCTGAGAAACAAACAAAAAATCTAGCTGTGCCTAGTGGATTTTTATAATGGAGTTTAAAAAGTGCTCTTCCATTTGCCAAGAGCAGTTCTCAGTGTAAAATAAACTCTCCAAAGCCCTACTTGCCCTTCACAGTAAGTGAAAATGAACTTCTTTTTTTGTTTGTTTTTTTTTTTTTTTCCTGGAATGAACTTTCAAAGCTGTTTTCTCTGGCTTCTCTACTTCGGTGGACAAAGACCCAAAGCAGGAACACCTGCATGGGTCAGACCAAGGATTAAGCCAGAATCCCGATTCCTGACAATGGCAAACTAGTGGAGGGTTAGGGAAAATGTATAAATGGACAAGCAAGTAGAGTAATCCTTCTCCAGTGCTCCATTCATCTCGTGCCTGATAAATAACAAGGTAAAGACCAAGTTCATGAAGACTTGCATAAACTGAAACCTACAGCTCTTCAGTTCACACAAATAAAACAGCTAAAACAGCCACTGCAGCTTTACCCAGTGGTTCAAAGTCCAGCTCCAAAGATGTTCATTTCCTGCTCTCTGTAGAGAGATGGCTCTGTTTTTTTCCTAGATATTCCTGGCCTTTACCGTACATTCTCCAGGATCCTTTTCTTTGGGATCATAATATTACTTTTTATTTATACATTCTTCCTTTCTCTGTGTTTGGATGCACTATCCATGTGTGACCCTCAGAATTTGCCATGGACCAGGCCTTCTGCACCAAGTTTCACAGGATGCTATGGAACCTCCTAAACAGACTACATCCATATGGATACTGAAATTTAGGTCCTGATTTTCCCCAGACAGTACTGAAATCCCATTTCTGCAGTAGTGGAAAGAGTTCTCCAAGCCTACATCATCTGGCCTCAGGGAAAGTTAGACCAGCAGTGAACACTGACCTGTTCATCAGAGATTCAGGAGTGGAGTTTGCCTCCTTCTTCTTCGCACTCTGCTCACTAAACCACTGTGGAGTGTCACCAAGATATCATTTCTCCTTCATAAGTCCAGCAGAGATGAGGTTTAGTGAACTGGGAAATGCATCCGGAGAAACTGGCAGAAAACACATGCATGACTTTTAAACTGCATAAAAAAGAGATTATTTCATCTCATGGTCTTACATTGCCTAAATTTGTTGTGTCTCTCATTTGGTATATATACCCATAATTACAAATACTTAATGGCTGACCATTCACAGTGCAGTGAGCTTCTTTATGCCATGAAAATACCAAACGAATTTTTTCAGGGTATTAAGAAGAAATTGCTGTCAATAAAAATAAATAATGTGTTTATCCTTCAAAATAATTTTAAATTAGCAGCCATGGACTCACAGAACACAGCATTGCACCGGAAGTCAATGATCCATAGCTCAGGTTCCAATCCTATTACAGTATTTAATTCAAAGTCTGATTTATGTATTTTTCTCCTCCACACAGGAATCAGCAGCCTATAATGCTGTTAATGCTCTTCAGTCAGCCTACGGTGTAAGATACAGATATGGTCCTGCATCTAGCACTTTGTGTAAGTTTTCCTCTGGCACAGGTTTGTGACTTTGACCTACCTGTAGTAAGAAGGAGATTACCCTTGTTATAACAAAGAAAGCAAATACTTTTTAAAGTGAACTTTGTTCCAGTTGTGGATGGTGGGGAAGGCGGAAGATGAAGTTTTGTAACTAAGTCAGTCAGTTGATTGCAGTAAGATTAACTGAATTGATGCAATAAAAGAGATTAAAATGCAATGCATTTAAGAGGTGAAAGCCAGCAAAAAACATGTTCAGAATATATATTAAAAAAAAATTTTTTTAAAGGAAAGATAAAACAAGCTCTTAAAAAGCGTATCTTTATCCGATACTGTAAAAGTACTACTAAGTTATAAAATTATTCTGTGAAAATATTTGGGAGGAAATAATTCAAAGTAGGTTTCATTTTTCACCATTGCTTTGTCTTTCCTTCTATGCAATTGTGGTAGATACAGCTATTCACAGAGCTCATTATAAAATTTAGGGTGATGTCTTTAAAAGCTAGGTTTCAAATGTCTCTGTGTCTAGATTATGATAAATGATTGCAACAGTATCTTTATTTGGACATCTTCCATTTTTCAGAGAGTGATTTCAAATGCATTTTTCCCTATAAAAAATATTTTTAAAATATGCCTTTTAAATATGTAAAAATATTTGTCAGGCAAGCTCTCCACATAGAGAAGTAAGAGAAAAAGAAGTTCAATAGGTTTCAACAAGACACTTTTTGTTTTACTGAAACCATGAGGCCTGAATGCAATCAGTAGGGATAACAGACATTGAAAAAGTGAGAAGCTTAAGTAAATAGCAAGATTTTTCACAAGTAATCACCTGCATCTCGTCTGCTGTTGCTGTGTTTTGGCTGGAGCTCCACGTTTTTGTGGGCCTCCATCTCACAGCACGGTCGTTGTCTTATGCCCATTACAGTGCAGTCAGGCGCTATGTCAAAGGAAGAGCAGTGTGAATTAATGCCAGAATTGCACAGAAGACAGCAGGCCACATGAGAGATGGATCTTTATATAAATATAAGTGTCTTGGGTAATCAACATATGGAGATAACGAAAGCGTAAGAAGCACGCTTCCTCAGGAAGGTTTGTTAATATTAGACACCACCTATGCAAATGCTCTCATGCTGTAAGGAATGGTGAGAAAACAAGACAGAAATTAAAATAAGAGGATTTTAAAAGCACTTTGGAAAGGAGAATGTAGATTTCTTTATCAACTTTCTCCTTTCTCCTTGCAAAGGAATTGCCTAAAAAAAACCCAAGTTAAACCTAGGAGCATGAAGAGCTCCAGTCTAGCTGGAAGATCTTTGTGGAAGCAAAGCTTTAGACTGCACTTGCCTGGGGACAGGAGCAGTTTGAGGCTTTATGCGAAATGTTTTTTATTAAAGTTTTGCTTTACTCAAAAAAGTCAGTTATTAATTTTTTTTCCTGTGAAAATCAAGGGTCTAATCCATATTGTGCTGAGCACCTTTCACCAGGTGCTGGGTGTCCATGCCCATCTCTGAAGAGTGTTCAGGATCAGAGCAAGCAACTGGACTTGCAAGTATATTCACTGATTCCTGGAGACAAAATATCACAAGAATCCTCTGCTGCTTCCAACATGGCCTGCATTTAACATTTTAAAAATTTTTCTCTGAATTCCCTCTTTCAGATGTGAGTTCAGGTAGCTCTATGGACTGGGCCTACAAAAATGGCATCCCCTACGCGTTTGCATTTGAGCTGCGTGACACCGGCCATTTTGGATTTTTACTTCCCGAGACACTGATCAAACCAACCTGCACCGAGACCATGCTTGCAGTTAAAAATATAACTCTTCATCTGCTGAAGAAATGTTATTGAGAGCTATTTCTAGGAGCTGGAAGTGAGCGTTTTACTCCCAGTGCTGATGCCTTTCAGTGTGCTCAGCTGCCATTCTTAAGCTTGGCCATTTCAAAATTATAGAAGCTAATGGGAAATGTAGTATTGTTTCTACCAGATTTACTTGGTGGGAAATGGAAAAGATCATTTAATAGCTGCTCTACAGAAGTCCATAAAGTTGATATACTAACTTAGTTTCCATTTTGGTGTAAAATAGTCTGGGGTTTTTTGCAATAAAACTTTGATTCTGCAACTTCAAGGGGCAGGTCCAGATCCACATACAGGTGCCTGAAATAAAATTCCAATTCCAGACAGTCCATGACCTTACTGTTTCCCTAACAGGAAGATCTCCCTTAGTAGGGTCTCTCAAAACAAGGGATAAAGTTTACATTCATGTGTATGTACTCTGTGACCCAACACAGGCCTGTGTCTATAGCAGTAAATGGCGTATAGTTGCAGCTGACAGTGTTGCGATTGGCAATGTGGCTTCCTTCTGCATGTATACATACATATGTATAAGCACTTTTGTGATTTTTTTTATATAATGCAAGAATTTGACTCAAGGTTTCCTTTAACTGTTCAGAGAAACCTATTTTCAAATGTATATGTTAGGGTGGACTCAAAATCAACACACTGCCTTTGAAAATGTAACTCTTCTAGAGATGTGTAAGAATTCTAATGAAATACTATTGAGATATACAATACTCTGCTTTATGGAGAGACAAAGCAACTTGCCATGACTGGGAATTTGTAAGCTGGCAGTCAACTGGTGCCTTTGGGTTCTGCTGTAGCCAGTGTCTGTCCATTTCCAGTCAAGGACCTAGGCTTAAACTATAATTAACTGATGTTAACTGATGTTTTATTTATGGGTATTCTTGCAGTGAGTTCTGTAGCTCTATGGCTATGTGGCTGCTCTTCTTGGAAGATGTATTTTTTGCATGTTTTAAAAGAATACTAGATTCTTAAGTGAGTCAGAGGTGAAAGCAGAAGCTTTACAGCTGAAATACACTAAATAAGTACCATGTTTGAAAGAATAATAATGAAAGCGCAGAGAATATAACAACTTCTTGAGGGGTTTTTTTGGTACTTTAAAAATACTATTTTTTTGATCTTACTATATCTGCAAAAGCATATATTTTACCTTATTGAGTTTAATCTTATGCCATAACATGTTAAATAAAACATATTTGTTAATAAAATCATAAAAGGCTTTTGAAGTATTCTTCATATTTCATTGAATTGTTAAAGCTTTAGCTCAAGGATGTGACAATGTTACCCATCTGTAAAACTCTACTGACACCAAGGATGTGATATTTAAAAAATCTACATCCTCTCTAAATAAGTACTTTAATGTAGCAAATGGGCAACCTTTATGAGACTAGGGACCGCTGTAATTAATCAAGAATACCACTTTTTTCAGGACTGCAAAAGGCAATCAATGAGCAAAGATGACAGAATTGCATTCTATTTGTTTAACGTTTTGTTAATAAAACTATTTATTTTAAACAAGCTTTCTGAAGGCTTGTTCAGATTTGATAAGTTTAAAATTGTTTGAGTAATGCAAGATTCTGTTCTGGTTTAATAAAAATCTAGGGGACAGAAGCTCTCAAAATATCTATCTACTAGTCATTTCAAATTGCTTATGACCACAATCATTAAATATTTTAAAGACAGCAATAACTGTCTTTTGCTGTGCACAGATTCTTGACCAACAGTCTTGATAGTGGTGTAAATTAAATATTAGCTCCAGTTGTTGTGAGTTATTCTGGATTTAGGTGACAAGATTGAACTACTACAAGGACATAAGAGACCGAAGTGAAGGACAGAAGGCACGAGAGATGCCTAATCAGCATCAGGCAAATTTACCTCTGGATTGCTACAGTACAAACCTTTCCAAGTATGGGCCAGGAGAAACCAGATTCAGATGCGGTGATTTGATTTCCGCTTGTAGTCCAACAGTTCGTCAGATGAAACATTTTGGCTTTATCTTCATACCATAACTTCTCCACTGGTACTGAAAGGTAATTGAACTCTTGGAGCAAGAAAGGAAAAAAACCCAACCCAAACCAAAACCCCCCAAACCTCCCTCTTTTAGTTACCAAAAGGACCTTACATGGTAGATCTAGTTGAACTTCTTGGATAGGAGTAACTGCAACTATTCTTATATTTATCTAAGAAGCTTTGACATTTAGTAGCACTTGATATCAAAAACAGTCCATGAATAAAGCTACATCCAGGTATTTGGATGAACTCAACCTGAATACTAAGTATTACGTGCAACTGAAAACTCTGAGCTGAGCTTTGAAGTCCTCTGCAGGTCCTCTGCAGGTCTCCATAGTCAAATACAAGTGTATCTCTGAGCCCTTTAATTTCAGGATTGCTAAAGCTGATCAGAAAGATAGTCACTAGAAAAGAACAACCCCTATTTCCTGAATTAAGAATCTGTAAGACAATTTATCAGCAAGCCTGATTCTAAATAGAGTAGAACTACTGGAAACCAGCTGTTTTGATATGGAACAACAGCCTTTGTGGTTTACAAACGTTACTTCTCTGAACAGCTCTTTTTTATCTCCATAATCACTTCCTTCCCTTCCCTTTGTACTTCTCTTCAGCAGACTTTATTGCCTACAGGACAACAGAATCAATAACTGGTTTTAGGAAAAGTTAATTTATTTTATGATTGTAGGTATAGTTTATCTTTCAACAACAAAGAGTATGTGAACAGCAAAACACTGGTTATTAACCCAGCAGTAAGAATCACACATATAATGATGTGAAATCCAGGAGTTACACTTCCACCAATTATTAATAGAATAATTAAAATCACTTCTGCAACTTGTAAAAAGTGCTCAGTCAAGTTTTTGTGAACATCTGGGTTTTTTTGTGATAGCTTTTATTTTTTATAAACAAAACTCTGAGATTAATTAAGGTGAAGGAAACAGGCCTATGCCTTTTCAAGTCACGCTTCCCAAAACAATTATCCCAAATTACCTTGAATCATCATTTATAAATTGATTAGAAAGTGGCCTTTAGAGGTCAAATAAGGTATTAAGTTTGGTTGCAAACCTTGAAGAAAGCACACAGCTCATGGGTGAAGCTCCCTGTGTGTTTTCCAGAAGTTGTTTCAAAAAGGCCAAAGTATTTGGTCACTTGTGTAACATGTGAAGCCTATGCAAAACTAAAATTCTTTTTTTTAATTTCTGAAATTTTAATAGAAAGAATCCAAATGACCTTCAATGCCAACATGCATTTACTTTGAGACATCCAGTGCCAGTATGCTTTGTCTACAACAAGCTGCAGTGCGCAGACTGTGCTGCTTACTCAAGGGCTGTGCAAATTAACTTTATTGAATAGACTGCATCTAATTCTTAATGTTGGGAAGAAAGTATTATATTTCCTACCAAAAATAAATTACTATTCAACTATTCTAGTTTATTCACATTAAACAATCTGTTCCATTTTTATATATACATTCAATTTAATGGTATCACTCAAAAGAAGATATTTGGTAACATGGGTAGAGTAATAACTATTTTTGTAAGCCTTTGACCTTTCCTTTGGCTATGCAAAACTACTATATCATTTCCATAGTCCACTGTTATACAGCAGTCACATTCATTGTTAAAAAATGTTAGTCTCACACATAATGACTTCATGTTTTTGATTGCTGTGCCTAAAAGCCAGATGCTACCATTTTCATGCAGTTCTTAAGTGATGGTTAAAACATCAGAATGATATTTCAGATGCATAGAGATACAACTACCCCTCTGCTGTAGAAAACAGGACAAGAGAAGAGAAATTCAAATAAACTACAGAGAGACTTTTTAAATACCAATCCCATGATATTAGCTATAATTCTTTAAAAACTTCTTTAATTTTTAAACGCTCACCACACAAAATATATTTTTTGAGTTGTAAATTGAAAAGCCTTCTGTCCACAGAAAACATAGGCCATTTGACATGCTTAATGTACGTCCGATTCTCATACTCATTCAGGATAAAAAAATTAAAGTCCTAACAGCTGTAACTGCGTCCTCCTTCACTGTGTAGGAGGAAAACGGGGTGTGGAGAGAGCTGCCTTCTGGCTGAATGCATCAATAGGCTTTCAAGCCCCATCAGCACCATGAAGTCAGGAGTACTGATGTTGTTGGCAGGTCTGTCTTGGAGGAAGGTGAACAACTCCGGAGTGGTTTTCACAGTCCTCAGCTGAACATGCCCATCGCCCTAAGTGTGATGCACTGGTTGAGCAGCTTGTCAGAAATACACAGCCTTAGGCAGTATGTGCTGTCAGAAGGGCCCACCTTAAGAACAAGGTCTTCTGTTAATATCTGCAAATTTGGGATAATTAGAGTCACTCCAGAGCAGAGAGCTAACACATGGTTCTCCTTGGCAAAGGATGTTTGGGGCAAGGGTATTTAGAATAGGCAAATCTTTAGCCCCTGAATGCCTGTTCTTCCTGACAGGCAGGAGCAGTCAAGCAGAAAGTCTTGGCTCTCTCTGCTTGCAGATCCTTTCAAGCCCTCTCCTGAGAGACCAAGTCAAGCTCGGCGGGGCTTGCCCTCGGATTTAGACATCAGGGAATACACTCATAAATAGTAGATTCGAATGTTAATTAAAAAAATCTTCCACTGTCCCCAGCCGTGCAGAAAGTGCACTTTGCCTGAGACAAAGAAAATCCATCCATTGCCATAAAGACACAGGTAATATATTTCACACGTCCTGCTTGTTTTTAAGAGTCCAGCCACCTTAGCCCTGCTCAGCGTTACTGAAAAGACATGCAGCAGAATAGCCATAACAATGAAATATTTTAATCTGCTCCCAAGTCTGTAGGAGCATATACTTTATCTCAAATAATAGATAACAGCTTAAATGTTGTGGTGCGGCTGTGAGCAGGTGTTTTAGTCTTTCGAGTTGACGACTATATGCCAGGCTATTCCTTCACATACTGGGATGACTTGATTCCGGGAGGGCTCTCTCTTTCTTTAACCAAATAATGAACCCCTTTTTATTTTTTTTTTACCAATTCTGAGCAGAATATGAAGTTAGGTCTGAAGGTATATACACACAAAAGAGTCTGAGAAAGTTTCATTTTATAACTGAATTTTCAATTTTCTTGAAAATAATGCATCTCAAAATCACAGCCAGAGTTTTCAGGTGGCTTATTGTTTTCAGTGTGCCATACAGTATAGCAGCCTGAAAAGCTGAGCAGAAATGACTGATCTACTTAGTGTTTCATTTCCCTTGTTTCATTTCACTTTGTTTCTAGATTGAGAAAATCTGGGTTGATTGGGCTGAATTGAAAGAGCGCAGTCAAAAAGCTGAGTATAAAGGGTTCTTCTGTGCTTAATGAGCTAGAAAAAGCTACTTTAAAAAAAAAAAAAAAACAAAACCCAACTTGGTATATTTTAAGTAAGTTCTTTATACAGATTAATTGCTTTACTCTGTTTGAATTAAATTATCACATTTGCAGAGCTGAGTACAGTTTGGAAAGATGCATTGTTATTTTCCTGTAAGCCAGCCAGTTTTCTAAGGGTTAAATAAGTGAAATGCCTGTTAGTGTGGTAGCAGAACCAGAGCTGCTCTTTGGCCTTGTTAGCACAGAATCTGCCAAAAAGGCAAAATGCACTTGAGCATTCTCTAACAGGATAAATTTGCTATATCATGCTGCGTGCATCTCCATTTCTCTTCCTCCATTTCAAAAAAGTGAATACTGTCTGTCGGTGATGACTTCAGGCTGTATGAGCCTAACTTTTGGTACTAAATTTAAATCATGAACCTGTTAAAGCGTGTGAACTTCCACACATACCTACGCAGATCCATTCACACACAAACAAGATGTCTGTCTGCACAACGTGTACTGTGTGACGCTTTACGTAATGGTGTAGCTGCAATTCTTGGCAACCACAGGGCTGCTGATAGCAGGCAGCATGTGTTCAGCATCTCTCCTCTGCCTGCTGTAAGCGCATGCAAGTTCAGCTCATTTGGCCAGTTCCCCAAAAGCCCCCAACACTATTTCACTGGTGCAACCCAAGAAGTTCTCCTCCTGGGGATGCTGCAGCCTATTTCTGTGGGTTATCCGCTTCTATGCTTAACACACCACTTACAAGCTCAGATCATAGGCCAAGCCCTTGTGTTGCACCATAAAAAGATAAGAGGTTGGGGTTTGCTATTGTGAATGCTCAGGGCAGAGGCTGTAAGAAGGTGTTATGCCCTCAATTCCCTATGTGGACTGCATCCCAGAAAGTCTTCATTAATGACAGAACAAGGGGAAATGGCTTTAAGCTGAAAGAGGGTAGGTTTAGATTAGATATTAGGAATAAATTCTTCACTGTGAGGGTAGTGAGACACTGGAACAGGTTGCCCAGAGAAGTTGTGGATGCCCCCTCCCTGGAAGTGTTCAAGGCCAGGCTGGATGAGGCTTTGAGCAACCTGGTCTAGTGGAAGGTGTCCCTGCTGATGGCAGGGGGGTTGGAACTAGATGATCTTTAAGGTCCATTCCAACCCAAACCATTCTATGATTCTATGATTCATTACCTTGTGGGTTATGAAGAAGGCCCTATACCATTGCTCATAGTGACCAAACGTGTGTCTAAGGCTGTTCCTGTGAAGTCCGGAAACACTAAGGAGAGCCTACAGGCCCATAACAGCTGCCACCAGGATTTTTGGACTGCTTCAGCCCATGAACAATTCTTTCATATATGAGCCATTTGCAGGAATAGATTTGTAAAAGAATAATTTTAGGGGAAAAACCTTTACATTTTAAAGATTTTTTTTATTGTGATTATTTTAATGAGGTTTCTTTTCCAAAAAGCTGAGGTAGAAATAACCTGAAGATGCTGTCATGCTGAAGGGTGTTTACTGGGTCAGTGGATGCAGTCCACTACCTGTCAAACACACACCTACCAACACTGTAGATAATAAGTGCAACCTTCAGGAGATGTCTCAGCAGAGGCCTCACAGCAAACATTTCTGAAGACCAGGTTCCTCTTCAGAGAGCAGTATTGATGCAGACTGGCTAATGAATGTTGGGAAGCTTGTCTACATCTCTTTCCTCTTGAGCTGAGAGTAGGAACATCACGTTTCCACAGCTGTCAGAACTGCACTTTTCAAGAAAACATTAAAGTCTGTATCAGAGTTTTAACAGAGAAAGGAAGGTCCTTGCTCATTTCACACTCCTCTGCAGGGCAGCAGGGGAAGGGCTACTTCACTGGTGTGCTTGGCTGCAGGTCTGCGAGCACCCAGCCCATCAGAAACAGCATTATTTAAAGTTGCTGGAATCACCATTCTGTTTTTTGCTTTTGCCTCTTTGAGAATCTCAAACAATCCATCAGTGCTACAGCCTGAATATGCACAAGAATAACTCTCCCCCATTTAGGTGTCTATTGAAGGACACACAAAAGACAATTTCTTAAAAATTCCTTTTTGGATCCAGTGATTTCCATTTTGATGAAAACAAACAGTTTGTATGTACAGGGGGAAAAAAAAATAATACTGGAAGACGAATGATTTATGAAAAGGTTTTTTTTCCAAAAACCATACTAAGTACAGTATGTATCATCTTCATAACCTAATTCTGAATGCACAGACCAAAGGTGGAACATTTGGAGCATGTTGTCCATTATCACTTGGTACCCTGACTTAAAATAAAGGCAAAGGACAAAAGTCTAATGTGGAGTAGATGAAAAAGTCTAAATTAAATAGCAAGACTCTAGGCCCCAAGAGCAGTAGAGATCACTTGGACTAGTATAAAAAGGCATTTTTATTTTTAACCAGAAATAAAATCACTGAAGCACCGATACTTAAGAAAGATGAAAGGAAATAATGTTGAATAATGTTAATGTGTTGAATAATTAGAGGACTGCTGGGTCAGATGGCCTACTGGGAGAGTGAATGGCTATCTGTGACTAAAACAGTTGGCAGAACAAAAGTTAGGAAAAAACTGGCAAACAAGCAGAGACTAATCACTTTAGACTGAATGACACTGTAAGAAGTATAAAAATATTTTCATCCTGACCAGAGTAAGTAAACAGGTATCACTGGGATTATTCCTAAAAGCAACAAGCAGAGAAGACCAAAGTGACAAAAAAATCAAGAGAATCACTTCTTCATTCATCTGATGGTGTCAGAGTCCACAATCAAGCTTCTCTTACCTAAAAAATCACCTGCCTTAAGAGTACTCCCAGAGGGACAATGTTTCTTAATTCTCAGGAATCCTGTGACATAATTAATTTTTAGTGTGTGTGGATAGTAGCAAAGAGGTAAAGTTATCTAGTAATGCTCACTGCCTTCCCTGGCAATTACAGCGTTTCCCACTCCATGCCAGTTGGCACCTTTATCTCCAGCTCTCCAGCTGCACGTGTGGACAAAGTCTAACATGGCAAAACCAGATGGGTGTCTGCTGTGTGAAGAAGCAGAGCAGCGGATTCCATACAGAGGTAGGCAGAGTCGTCTGTATTGTATTGGGGCTGTATTTCCTCAAGGGAACATGTATAAGTGTAAAAAGCACCACACAGCTGCTGCAAGATACTGGAGATCAAAAGGTAAACAGGGTTAAGATTAACTTCCTTTATGGAAAGCCTTACATCATAAAATTTATCAAAATATTGATCGCATTGCACGGTAGAAGTGCATTTCTTCTTCCCCTTTTCATTAGACATCCATAATGCCACACAATGATAATTTTTCTCTATTCTTCTGCACTGTAATGCACTTCATAAGTACACAGCTTTTCAAGAACAGATTGATAGCATAGCTGAAAAGGATGAAGTTGCAGTACCACCAATATACACTATGAAATTAAAGACATGCAATAAATTCCAACCAAAAAGCAGTACTGGAACCCAAGAGATGAGACTTATATGGGAATGTTTCCAAGGAAGGCTCTCCTAAGCTTCACTAAATCTTAAGAATGTGTATCTATTTAAACTACATTTTACACTCAAATTCACTGGAGTACAGAAATCAAGGCTGCAATGAAAGGGTAAACTATTGGCTATGTATCATTTTATTTGCCATTCAGTGTGGGAAATTATTTTAACATAGCCAGAGTCAGTGTATTTGTGTAGTATATATCTTTTAAAACAGGGAAAATAAATAAATAGTAATCTTTAAACTCTGCAAATTTCTTTGTTATATAAGAGTATTACTTATCAAGGCTCACACACATCAATTCAAATCTCTCTGTGATTCACCTTAGGTGTTCCCTGAAAATTCACACACCACCATGAAAAAGATGCAAACCTTTAACAGCCCAATCACTATTATTCAGCATATTGACAACAGCTGGCAATAATCCTACAACCAAAAGTGTTACTTGAGATTTCTGAGACACCCCAGTAAATCCTCCCATTCTTTCACGTCTGGAAAAAACAAACCAAACAGGCAGCCTTTGTACCTCCTCCTGGGGACAGTAGTGCAGGGTATGAAGAAACAGGAGGTGTTAGAGTTACAGGCTTACCGCTGCCACAATTCACCTCTGTTTTTCCTGTATTCACCCCCTGGGGTGGCAGGCCTCAACTTTCACCTGTCTGGGAGGAGAATATCACAGTCCTTCTGCTATGAAGGTGGGATTTAACTCCTCTGACTTCAACTACATGAAAGCTACTCATCTAAAGTAAATTGACTTTGTTCCTTCTGCAGTCAGTAGAGAAAAATAAAGGATGTAGAGGATGATAGGTCACATCTATCTTAAGACTTGGTACCATCAGTACTGCATGAGTTACTCATTAGATATTAGTCTTTTTGCATAGCAAGAGTCCAGGTGACAGTTTAGACTAGGTGCCTAGTTTCTATAACTGTTAAAATTAATTAAGACAAATTCCACCCTAGGATGAGACATATCCTTTAACTTCCAGTACATCAACCATGCTTACAGACCAGCTTTCACTGAATTCAGATGCCTGTAAATTCTTTCTGTCAGGGTTGCCCATGGCACGTGGGACATTCAGGGAACAAACAGCCTTCTTAAAAATAAATGTTATTTTAGCTGTAAATATTTGCCTAATAGAAAATAATGTACACATAATCAGCAAACTTTCTACATATATTTATGTCATGTAACTTCAACTATAATTCAGGCAGATCTAATTTCTTCAGCCACCACAATTGAAGCCTGGTGTCTTTCAGGTGCTGTGGACCATGAATGCTTCTCCTTTTCTGTCCCTCTCTCTCATGACTCTTACTCCCGCCAGTTATTTTTGTTACTCTACATTCACACTTCTTGTCCTTGTAGTTTGCTGGAGAGGGAGCCAAAAATGTAAGAGCCTCCATAAATAACAATTAGCTGCCTAACTTTGACTTAGTGGCTTGATGCATTCTTTTTCTCCTTTTTTCCTGGACAGATCTTTTACAAGTCAAACAAATGCTACTATACAGCATACAGAAAATACCAAAGACACACAACATACCAGTACATGAATAATCAAGCAATGTAGAGTATTCAAAATCTATCACAGGGCAGTTCCAAATCTGTCATCAAAGATAGCAAATTCCAGAGCTGCTGAGACCCTGTGGATTTTACCCCAGCAGCTGACTGGCTGCCAGCTGGATCCATAGGAGATACCTCTCTAAGCAATCAGTCTCCTCTGTTAATTACTTATTTTTCCTGCTTCTAGCAGGCATTTTATGATATTTGAAGACTACTGAGTTTAAAGTGCTCCCTGAATTTAAAGTGAAAATGTTATCTTATTTTTATAAGAATGTATAAGAACTTCATGTTTGATGCAAATGATCAATAATTGAGACTAGTAAACAAAGTCAAAGTAAGCTACAGCCTCTTCAGCTTCCCGCTGCAGAAACCAATCTTGCTCTTATAAAAGCTAATACCTTCATTAGAAAGAAAATCCGCTCTGAGCTTTTTTAAGAGCAAGAAAAACAAAATGCAGTCATAGCTTCATGGTAAAAAAAAAAAAAAAAATAGAATTCTATGAGTGAACCAAATGCTTTCTAGTAAATGACGTAGTAAAAATAACCTCAGAATTTATGCACAGAAATAGTGACTACAGATTCCTGTGTTCCATATTTTTTTAAATAAATGAATGTTTGCAATTATTGCAACAACATGTAGGCTTGCAAATACACCAGATTATATTTCACACAGTGACCACATTTATCAAATGTGCACAAATATGCAAAGTCTGCTTATAAGACATTGCTGTTATCTCTCAGATTTTTAAAACAGAGCACAGTCAGCTTCCACAGAGGGCTCACATCTATTTTGAAGGACATAACCTCATTCTTATATGGTACACTGTGAATTTAAAGTCAATTTGGATTTCAATCTTCTACATTTGATGCAGCACTACAATGAAAAGAAGTGAAACCATGAATTTAAACCTCCACAAACTTGGGGAAAATTCTGGTGGGGTCTTACATTTCATGACATGAATGCCTCAAATTACTATTTTTAAATTATGCACAATTGTTTACCTTCCTTTACATATTTCTCCATGGACTATTATGCCTTAAGATTAAGGAAGCTATCTTGCAGATGCCATACATACTGCTGCACCAAAAAAGGCAGAAATTCCAGTTGCCTGTGCTAGGCGTTCTGTCTCCTAAGTACCCAGATTTGGGTTGACCTCATCCATGTGAGACAGCTTACTGCCAGCACATTTCCTTTTGAAAAACCATACCATATTGTTTCCTTCTTACATCTGTGTTCATGCCATTTGTGCACAATAATATCCCACATATCATTTCTGTTCTAAAATGGTGAGAAAAGGAGAAGCAACGTGCTGACAAGAGTTTAATGCAGGAGAAGGTAAGGAAAAAAACTAATGAATTGAAGTGATTTGTTAAGTGAGCATTTTAAGGATGACACCTGCATCTATCCAGAGGTGTGACCCCCATCCCATGCATACACAAGTAGACCAATTCAAGCTCCACTGCCATAACCTGCTATTAAATTCATGTAAATAAGCTTTTATTGCAAAATTTATCTAGTCCCAGTGCTAGTCAAGGAAGCAAGTTTGGTCCAAGCACATATAACACCTTAAAAATTATCATTAGAGTTGACTTGTATCATTATCTATCTATTGTAAGGGCCCTGCACAAAGCCTCCTCTTTACAGACTCTTTGTTTAAGCAAGGGTTGCAGTACTGGTAAGCACAACTTACCTCAAATCACATTTGTCAGGAACTGAGAAGAGAAGCAGTCACAAAAATCAGTAATGGCTCTATGGATACAGAGGAATTTGGCCCCGTAGAATTATCTGCTGCATGTCCCACAAACTATGATAAATGAGATTTTTACCAGCCCAACAACACTTGGTTGTTTGGCCTTCTCAGCCACAAACAATTATAAATTGCACCTCAACACTCCCACCAGTGGCATAGCAACATTTTCTGACAGCCACTCTCCCTACTCCTGTATGAAGAGATCTAAAATTATAAAGCTTTTACAAGAAACAGCACACAATACACACTTTCAGATATTGAAACTAAGCGCTCTGGGTCTGCCTGGATCTGAACTCTGACAGCAGCAGCTTTGAATGTCATAAGAAACCATCCATCGTACATGCTGTGAACCAGTCAGTCTGGTTTTTAAATGATCCAGATTGCACGTAAGCTCTGATACTTGACCTGAAACCAGAAACATCTTAGAAGTCTAATCAAAACTGCCACAGTTATTTAAAAACATCTTGTAAAGATATTTTAGTGAGTACACACCTAGTAAATACTTAGTGAGTTAATTGGGATACCAGAATGAATCACTACAGTGCTTCTTTAATGTCTGTATTCTAGGCAAGAATATCCATAACCCCCATTCAATTTTATCTTTCTAGTTATTCATATTCAAAATCTTTCATTCCTGCCACGAAGCCCACAGTTTATAACGTATATGCTGAAATATCAGTTATTGCATTTTTGACAGGAAATAACCCACTGCAGTTACTGGGGGAAACAATCAGGCAGATTCAAAGATCACTTCATGGCAGTTAAAAGTGGTTATTGCTCCAGTCTCATTGCTTCTCACCTTAATTCATATGACTTTTATGACCTCTCTGTCTGAGCTTTTCAACACTGATATTAAAATACTTGGAAACCATCCTTGTTATTCATTTGACTTACCCTACCCACAGATTAAAGGGATATTTTTCTCCAGCTGAATTCCATTCAACTTTTCTCAGTTCCTTTTAATTTTCAACCCTCTTTTGTTATTATCAGCTTATTGAAAGAGATCTGCATAAACCTTTGAAAATGCACAAGTTCTAAAGCAATATACTGAATTCACTTCAGATCAAGGGCAAGAGAGTCATCCAGCATGTGAAAATTAGGTTAAAACTAATTCTTCATGCTCCCAATATCTAGGCTATTTAATGCCTGATCTGTAAAACAACTCAGCATGCATCACACTGGTCACATCAGTAACAAAGACATGCAGGAGTCTGAAGCTAGGATTTAAAGGTAGGAGAGTCATCATTTTTAGTAAATCTGTTACTTTTCTAATTTGTTACCAGTCAGAATATTCCCATTTTGAAAACTGAAATTGGAGATTAAGAATTCAGGATAACCATACACTATGGTAGTCCTTCCTATTACAGGTGTTTGGGGAGATAACTAATGAACCAGGCTCACACCCACAGATTAATCTAGGAAAGCCATAACAGTAGGAAGAGCACCTCCCAAGAAAGAGGGCAATCATGTTGTGGTTCCCCCTTCAACAGTTTCTCCTTAAAATCCAATAACAGTTCCTTAGCAATTTTATCTGCTGGAGTTGGCTAGGAGAAGCAATAAATCAGTGGATCTTATTGCTACCTTTGCCATGCATCCCCCACACGTCTTATTTTGCAGTGCAAGGCTCTCAGGAAATTGCCAGAACTTTGTATTCTTGGTATTCAGAGGCAGAAATACTTGCCATTATGAAGGAGTCACCATACTGTCTTGGATCTACCGCTGCATTTGGGGCACATACAACAATAACTGTATAGTAGGTTCCTGGTTCAGGGTGAAGATGTGCTATTCATTTCTATGTTCCCCAAAAGAAACACTATTGTTTTCTCAAACAATAGAGAGGTATCTCAGAAAATCACCTTCTCAGTCAGTTATGGCTGACACATCCATAATCAGGTCCTCAGGTCTGAAAAACTAATAAAGTTTATTAAAGTATTTTTTAAAAAATATTTTTCCTTCTGTCTTTAAGATGGATACTTATATTCCTTCTTCATTGACAATACGAGGGAATGGTATGCTTAGGTGCAATGGAAGCTGGGAACTGAATTATTCATCTATTAGCAGGTGCAAAATGCTGAGGAAAGAAGAAGTTGGAAACTCCTATAGGCAGGCTAGAAGAAAATGTATTCCCACAAGAAAATTCCTAGCAAAAAGGGAACACATTCCAGCAAATGCAGCAGTATAAGCTTCCAGCACATAAGTGCAAGCTACAGCCAGGAATGTTTGGTATTCTCCACAGTTTCCAGCCACAATTCAAGACTTTATTCCATCAGCCACTGCTATCTGACATTTTTCCTGCATCTGTCACAAACTGACGAATATCAAGCTTTACTAGGAGTATACATCCTCGCTTAACTGTAGTACTGAGAATGTATTTCAATACAGAAAGAGCCTGTACTTTTAGCTTTAAGGAATAAATTTGTCACCTTACAAGAGTCTCTTCACAGTGATGGGTGTTTCTTTAGTTATTGGTCACTCCAGGGTGTCATACGCTTTTGTACAAAGGTTTGGAAGCAACCTAGGAATTACCTATTGATTAATATTCCCTGTGCTAGCAAACATTTGCTTTTTGTTCTTTCAGTTCAGCAGTGGATATACTGCAACCTGTTTACACCTTTTAGAATATTCACTCTACAAACAATGAACTCTTAATTTCAGGTCCTGAATTCATCTAAAAAAAAAAAAAAATCCCCTTAAAAATATTGAAGCACATTTATAGTGAGTGTATGTCTTGCAGTTTGGTTGACAGATTGCGATCCTTTGCATAATGGATACAGTTGATATTTTGCATTGTACTTCACTTATTTTTACAAGAGTGGCAAGCCTAGGACTCCACAAAGGGTCAGAGAGAAATGCCTTCTTTGTACCTCAGTATTACATGACCAAGCAGCATCAGCAGACCTGTTAAATATTATGCATGCAGTAAGAGACTTGGAAACTTCTCCACCAAGGTGCCTGCAGTTGCATTACAGAATCACAGCTTCTCTCTTGTTCCAGATTCCCATCTGCTGGATCCATCTGGACCCTGATCCATCACGCACTGATTATCTGCATCTGGTACATGTAAACAGAAAGGGAGCAAATGCAAAGTACGATACTGCAGCTAAACAAGTCAGCCACCATAAGGACCGTATACACTGGCACTAATACACTGCTCCTAGGCATTGACCCATCCATCCTATATATGGGGTCACATGTAGAGACAGGGCTGAGTGGTCTCTTGCACAATGGAAACACTGAAGAAAATTTATATTAAAAGCAGTAGTTTAAACAACATTTATGTTGGTATAAGGTGGTACTGTTGCCAAAAAATGCAAGCCTGCCCTCTTGTTGCACATTTTTTTTGTTCCTGTCCTTGTGTTATGCCCTCCCTTGAGCTAAGACAAACATTTGTGAGGTTGACTGATGAATCAGGATGTGGAATACATCTGGATTAAAAATCCTGCTTCTTGTCAGGTTAATTTCAACTTAATTAAATTCTGATTATAATTCAGCACATAATTCACAACATGACAATGCAAATGCTTATGCTGACCAAGGAAGCAAGAAACATATAGGCAGGAGCAGGAAGAGGTATTGCTTCTTTTAATGGCAGTTCTGTCTTATTCTAGTTTAAGGTGATCACAGTCTACTTATTACTGTGCTGTTTCAAAGCTAGTCAAGGTGATGTAAGAAGACAGTGCCACCATGAGCAGCAGACCGGCCCTCCTCATCAACCCTGACCACATTTCCCCACTCCCTTTCTTCTGTAAAAATTACTGAATAGGAAGGTAAGTCTGACCAATTCTCTGATCCTACTAAAAACTAACTTTCTTATAAGGCTGATTTTTGGCTGGACCACTGAGCTGAACTGACTGCACAGCTGCACAACAGCACCAATGCAAGGAAGGGGGTGCGAGCTCATACAGGTGAGAGAGTTCCCTTTGGGAGGCAGTACAGCCAAAGAGCATCAGCTTGTTCCAAGCATGAAAATGCACTTTTGCTATCACCTTTTACTGTCAGTTGGTAGCAAAGGCTCGAAAGTCCTCGCTTTTCAGCATTTCCAGACAAGCACTATACACAATTGTTGTGCACAAAACCATCAGTAGTAGGTGCTAATTGTTCTCTTTCACACAGAAAGTTCTCTACAGTTTTTTACTAAACAAGTATCTAATACTCAGTGAAAACATTTTAAATATATAGGAAACAATATAAGTGGCTTTTGGACTACTCCAATTAACTTGTAAATTAAAAAGTACTGGACAGTAATATTTGGGGTGTTTCTCAAATACATTCTTTTTCTTGTGTTGTGTAATGTTTAAATGTAAAGGCTCCAACAGAGCAGTGATGCTCTTGTGCTTTAGCACATACATACCAATGTTTTTCTTTTAGGTTTGTCAGAAAACATTTCTCAGGATTGATAGCACAACTATAATATGTCCTACACGTTGCCTGCAGGCTTAGTGGTTTGAGCAGAAAGAACAATTATCAGTCCTTTTCCACATCTTCAGGATTTCACCAGCAACCAAATAGGGATCTCTGCAGTCCTTGGGTCAGCCACTAACTGATGCCAATTACCACTAAACCAGAAATCTGCATGCTGAAAGTAAAACAATACAGGTATTGGAATCACTGTTTCTCACAGGCACTTCGGAATTCTTTGGAATGTACTGCTGTTGTATGGCACCACCTGTTCCCCGGGGCTCAGTATTGGGGCCAGCTCTGTTTAACATCTTTATCGATGATTTGGACGAGGGGATAGAGTTTGCAGACAACACCAAGCGGGGTGGGAGTGTTGATCTGCTTAAGGGTAGGAAGGCTCTGCAGAGGGATTTGGACAGACTGGATCAATGGGCTGAGGCCAACGGTATGAGGTTCAACAAGGCCAAGTGCTGGGTCCTGCACTTGGGTCACAACAACCCCATGCAACACTACAGGCTTGGGGAAGAGTGGCTGGGAAGATGCCAGGTGGAAAGGACCTGGGGGTGGTGGTCAACAGCCAGCTGAATATGAGCCAGCAGTGTGCCCAGGTGGCCAAGAAGGCAAATAGCATCCTGGCTTGTATCAGAAATAGTGTGGCCAGCAGGAGTAGGGAAGTGCTCGTCCCCCGGTATTTGGCACTGGTGAGACCGCTCTCGAATACTGTGTTCATTTTGGGCCCCTCACTACAAGAAACACACTGAGGTGCTGGATCGTGTCCAGAGAAGGGCAACGAAGCTGGTGGAGAGTCTGGAGAACAAGTCTTATGAAGAGCGGCTCATAAGGGAAGTGAGGTTGTTTAGTCTGGAGAAAAGGAGGCTGAGGGGAGACCTTATTGCTCTCTACAACTACCTGAAAGGAGGTTGTAGCGAGGTGGGTGTTGGTCTTTCTCCCAAGTAGCAAGTGATAGGACAAGAGGAAACAGCCTCAAGTTGTGCCAGGGGAGGTTTAGATTGGATATTAGGAAAAGTATATTCACCAAAATGGTTGTCAAGCATTGGAACAGGCTGCCCAGGGAAGCGGTTGACTGACCATCCCTGGAGGTACTTAAAGGGCATGTAGATGTGGTGCTTCGGGACATAGTTTAATGGTGGACTTGGCAATGTTAGGTTTTCAGTTGGACTTGATGACCTAAAGGGTCTTTTCCAACCTAAATGATTCTATGATTCTATCTTTAGTTAGGAACCCATGTAAGACAGAAATACTCTAAATCCTCACCCTTTCTTTCTTGTGAATTTTCTTAATTCTCCTTTCAATAGAGATAAACCCCTAGTTTTGAAAGTAATCAGCAACGAGCTAAACGTGTTCTTTATGGTCTGTAGTCTCTGTAACAAAATCTGCCCTCAAAGTCCATAAAATTCTTAATAATTGACCAAACATTATTTTAATATATGGCTTCCCTAGTAAAAAGCTGACATAACAACTGGCTCTACTCAAAGCACTGGGACGCAGCACACAAGCTGGCAACCATTCATATCTTGGCCCTAAAGGAGGGCACTGGACTGTCTTTTCATGTCCAATGCCTCTATCATAGTTCCATAGTGATTTCCATTCTTATTGGCTCAGCTTTTGGAAGGAAATTGGATGTCACCCTGTTGTACAGATGATTTACAGTAAGATCTTCCCATGCAATTTCAGAAGCAGTCCTCTGGTAACATATAGGCTCTATACTGTTGCAGGGTTTAGGCAGGGGTTGCCCTGTGACTAGCATGTAGATGTAGAGTACCAGCTGTGCCAAGCTATAAATTTGGTGAGCCAAGCAGCAGTTGTTTGAATGTGAGAACAGAAACTGAAGATTCAAACCATATTAAAAAAAAAAAAAAAAAAAAAAAAAAAAAGACAAAACAAGAAGTTCAAGAAGTTGAATCTACTTGTATCAGAGCAGGAATAAAAGACATGGAACCAAGTGTCTTTTTGAGAGGTCTTTTCCTCCAGTAGCTTGATGTTTCAGCATCAATTCTATATGCTCAACTAAAACATATTTTGCATGTAAAATCATCTTATGTACAGCATCTGAAAACAGACATAATATGAACAAAACAGATAACTGCAGTCCTCAGTGCTCTTTACATACCGATACCCATTGTCTTCAGGATACTGCAATTGCAAGTCTATTTCTGCCAAATGGACTGTGAAAATCAATAGCAAACTCCATTTGCTAAATAACATTTGCAAGCTCTGGCTTGGCTAAGGAAATTTGGACTCAGATGATCTGTGCAAAACTACCAGCAAGAACTGCAGAAATTCTTACTCTTGCCATGTAGTCATTAGTGGGCAGCTTTGAAAGACAGAAGTAATTTTGACATCAGAATTTCTGAATTTGCACCTGTGTATAAAAAAAAAAAGAGATTTAAGCAACAGGTAAAAGGTTTTTCCCTAAATAAATTACTAGAGATAATTAAATTATGCTTAGTAATTGTGCTGCTGAAGACACAGCCTTTTGAATTGTGTTGGGTTGGGGGAGGGGGGGGAGCCGTTTTTGGTAGGGAAGGGTCACCTTGTGAGAGTGAAAAGTTCCCCTACCTCCAAGGCAGAGACCCACCAGCCCAGGCTGGGCCAATGAGCACTAGAGAAATGCTTCTGTGATTCCATATTTGTGAGGGGAAGGACTGTCCTGAAAAGCAGGTGGAGAGAACCTGGAGGAGAGGCCATCGACTGGAAAAAAAGACAATCATTGGCCTAAACAAAGAGAGAGCTTGGTTGGCAGGAGCAAGGAGGAGGAGAGGGAGGACAAGGAATGTGACACCCAGTTCAACTGCATGGAGTAGGAGAAGGCAAAAGAGGTCCCTGCAACCCATGGAAGTTCAATGGCAAAGCAGATATCCATGTGTAGGCTATGGAGGACTCCACACCGGAGCAGAAAGCTGAGCCTAAGGGCAAATGTGACTGAGTTGAGACCCCAAGAGTCGCTTGATGCCAGAGTGCGGGTGAGGAGGTCCACTGGACCAGAGGCCCATCTGCAGCCCGTGGATGTCCCCATGCTGGAGCTGGGAGCTGAGCCTGAAGAGGTCCATGACTCCATGGGAAGCTCACATTGGAACATCTTGTTCCTTGATTTTCATGCTGGAAAGACTGGCAATGGTGAACTGACTGCAACCCCCATTCCCTGCCCCCTATGCCCTAGGGGGAGTGGGTTGGAAGGTAGAGAAACTGGGAGCAAATTTGAGCCCAGGAAGAAGGGAGGGGTGGGGGGAAGGTGTTGTAAGATGTGGTTGTTATGTTTACTCAGATGAATAGCAACGAATAAAATTGATTTTTCTTCCCCAAGTTTGAGTCTGTTTTGCCCTTGACCATAACTGGTGAGTGAGCCGCCCCTGTCCTTCATTCCTAATCCTGTGCCTGCTTTGTTGTGACTCCCATCCCATCTCACCAGGTGGGAGGAGTGAGTGCAGGACCGCATGGTCCCACTGTCTGTCAAACCACCACATGAATAAACCAATTCAACCTGACTAGGGTCTTTAAAAAAAGATTTGGGTATTTTTTTTTCAAGAATCAATGTGCTTGGTGATGCGACTTCTAACTCTCTCACAAAGCTGTTATAAGGCTAAAATGAGGTCTCCCTTCTTAATATTTTCAGTATTGTTTATCAGTTGGGTAATACAATACCCTGTGGGTTCTAACTGACAGTGACTAGAAAAAGCTTCTGGTGCAGATCAAGCCATTTCAGCAAAATATGTGTTTTGCTCTAACAGTCAGGCCTGGCATTCACCTACAGCTTTAGCAGAATTCCCCATGCCAGGGTATTCCTTAAAAAATCCAACTATAGATACCTGTAAGGCAACAAGTCATTTTGGCACAAATCATTTCTAATTTTGGAAACTGGTTAAAGCAATAGTTGTCAGCATTAGCTGCCTTTTCATTAGGGGGGACTGGGATCACTGTACCTTTACTAATGCAGCTACAACTGCTCTGTTGTGGACACACAAACAGAGGTGCCCAAATAAACTATTTGGTAATGAATGCAAGGCTGCTTGCAAGGCCTTAGCATGGTGGCATGATAGCCTGGGCAGGCTCTCTCAAATCCTCCATGAGGAAGAGATCAGGATAATGTGCACTTGCAGCCCAGAAGGCCGACCGTATCCTGGGCTGCATCAAGAGAAGTGTGTCCAGCAGGTCGAGGGAGGTGATTCTGCCCCTCTACTCCGCTCTTGTAAGGCCCCACCTGGAGTACTGCGTCCAGTTCTGGAGCCCCCAACACAAGAGAGACATGGACCAGTTAGAACAAGTCCAGAGAAGGGCCACCAGGATGATCCGAGGGCTGGAGCACCTCTCCTATGAGGACAGGCTGAAAGAGTTGGGGCTGTTCAGCCTGGAGAAGAGAAGGCTCTGGGGAGATCTTATAGCGGCCTTCCAATACCTGAAGGGGGCCTACAAGAAAGCTGGAGAAGGACTTTTCATAAGGACAACTAATGACAAAACAAGGGGAAATGGGTTTAAACTGGAAGAGGGGAGGTTTAGATCAGATACTAGGAAGAAGTTTTTCACTGTGAGGGTGGTCAGACACTGGAACAGGTTGCCCAAGGAAGTTGTGGATGCCCCCTCCCTGGAAGTGTTTAAGGCCAGGCTGGATGAGGCTTTGAGCAACCCGATCTAGTGGAAGGTGTCCCTGCTGATGGCAGGGGGATTGGAACTAGATGATTTTTAAGGTCCCTTCCAATCCTAACCATTCTATGATTCTATGATTAACTTCTTCGGAAGGCTGTTGTCCTGACTGATGTAGCACGACCAGAGGAATAGAGGACAAACAGGAAAAGTTATCTGGGGATACCCTCCTTCCCGTGTGCTGGCTCTCTGTCCTCTGAGGTCAGAGATGGCCCCTGGTTTCCGCAACCATCTCTGTTTTCTGCATGCTGATGCTATAGCCTTGTCCCACTTTGCCTGAAAGGTACATATAGAAATTCAGTCCTTTTGTTTACAGATTAATTTTTAATTAGTATTTTTTGCATCAGGCAAAAATTTTCTACAACAGACCTGATTTCAGTTAGTGCCATATTCTACTTTTAAATACCGCTTGGTGAACCACTTCTGAGTGCAAAAACTTGCCCTGTTATGTTTTTGCTGCTTACCAGCTCACCAGAGCTTTGCCTGGCCCTGAACCAAGC
>NW_010296330.1:0-331 GCF_000700745.2 Antrostomus carolinensis | reverse complement strand
GGAAAGAGGCCAAAGAACACAAGCAAAAAACATAAAACAAACACAAACAAAAGCAAAAAACAAACCACAACTTTACAGAAATTTCTAACGATTTAATAAAATAACCGAATAGAAAAGTTACTGGTTAGTTGTAGGTGAAAGTGCAATTTATTATGGGGTTTTTTATGCTTTGTACTCCTAGAGCATGTACAATGGGGAAGTACGGGATGACTGTATTTTAAAGGCAGAGGATGAAGGCGATAGGGAAAGGGCACCTGAGCACAAAGGGGACGATGAAAACACTCAGGTGAAGCGTTCATCCAGCGCCCGAGAGCGCGGGCGGCAGGGAGAG
>NW_010296329.1:18846-20352 GCF_000700745.2 Antrostomus carolinensis | reverse complement strand
AACCTCAACCATTCTGTGATTCTGTGATTCCTGAAAACCCTTCAGATTCCTTGCACCTGTGTAACAGGAGAGAGACAGCACCTGAGAGACAAGCATGAACCAAGGCTGAGGGGAATAGTTGGGTCAAGGCGGATGAGGATGCTGCTCAGCTCTGGTCTCTTGGAGATGGAGAGATCTGTGGCAGAGGTGCAGGACATGAGAAGACTCCTTTCTCCAGCAGGGCTGGCTGGTAGCCCAGGGGCAGCAGTGATGCTTACCCTGCCTTCCCCCTCTACGGGTCAGAGCCGATGGAAACATCAAATGGCAAGAAGAAAAAGCACAGAAATGAAAAGAGCATGGTGGAAAGAAGATGTAAGCATGCCAAGAGGCAGGATCTCCTGTTGGAGCAGGAGGTGAGAGGGGAAGCCCATGTCTGCGAGCTCCTTGGTAGTCTTCCATGGTCTGCAAGACCTCTGCAGATGAAAGGAGCCTGCTGTTCTGGGCTGGATGCAGCAAAAACTTGTAGAAGTTTTTTTTTTTTCTTCTGGGAAAAATGAGAGAGACATATGCATGTATCTGTGAAAGGTGTTTAGGGCACTGTGCCTGGCTGGGAGAAGCCCACCTTCATCTGCCTGCTGGCTGAGACCCTTGACCATGGGACTGCTGCTTCTGAGCCAGTTCAAGAATTTCACACTTCTGAATATTCAGCCTTTTTTATAGACATTGAAGCATCTTTGGTGAGGCAAGCAGAGACTGTCAATTCCCAGGGCAACACCTGGGGCATGAAAAATTCAGCTCTAAGGCTCTTTTAAGTGCTTGTCTTTCTTCTGGGTCAGGCGGAGCAGGTCTGGAAGCTGGCATTTTGTGAAATTCCAGATGTCTCTGTTACAAGCACAGAGACAGCAACTTTTTCTTGATTTGACCAGAAATTATATCCTGCTGCTGAAAAGGATTTGCTGCACAAGTTTTGCTGAAACTGAAATAAACCCCATGAAAAGTTTTTATGTAGATGAAGTAGCGTTTCTCAATTGCTTTGCCAGAAAACTTCCAGGTAAGCCCTATTTTGTAGCATTGCATCCTATATTGGAGACTTATGGGGAATGGCTGCAGGTTCATACACATAAAGCAATAGCAAAGACTGGATTCAGAGCCTATGAAAACCAATGAGGATTTCCCCTTTAACGCGTCTTTCCCTTGGTGGGTCTTTCCATGTACTCATGCAGCACCAGCTTGGTGGGAACTGAGACACTCCCAGTTGCTCTTTAAAATCTACTTCCCAAAACACACATAGTTTACTTGGAATGAGTCAATTAAATTAGCAATTTATCTCAGCTAACTGCCTTTTAAACTCCTCAACTGTCTTTGCAGTCCCTAGGGCAGCTCCATAGATACTGATCACACTGGACAGCAGATAGTGACGTTGGGGTGATGGGCAGCCCATGCTGAAACAGAGTACCAAGCTCAACTTGGCAGCATTTTCAGCCTTGAGGATGAATATTATTGCTGCAAGCGCAGCAACTCCTGTGG
>NW_010296329.1:18271-18829 GCF_000700745.2 Antrostomus carolinensis | reverse complement strand
GAAAGAGTTTTCTTCTCACATTATCCACCAGAGGCTCTTTTAAAATTAAAATTCATTCTCTAGGGATGACAACCCACAAGGATACTGAGGAGGAGAAAAACTTTAAAGAAGTGCAATTGCCCTGAGAGGAACTATTTTACTGATGCACACTCCTTTTTCACCTCTGTGGCTGCAGCCTCCCACGCTGGTACCAGAGGACCCTGACCATGGGGTTGCAGTATCTGAGGCTGTGCCAAGTGGAGCTCAGGAGCTCAGCAGCCACCAGCTCTCTCTACAGCTGGCTTTCCGTGCAGTGGGAACTTCAGCACATGGCCTCTATGAGCACTGCTGTGTGCTTTGACACCAAACGAGGCACAAAGGTAGTGTTTGGAGTACAAGCATGACTTTATCACCTGCTTTGTCCTGTCTTTGCATTAGGAATAGGAATGAAGGAATCAAAATCTCTGACTTGGGCTTAAATTTCTGATCTAACATCAGCTTCTCTGTTTCTCTTGTAATTAGTCTCACTGTGGGTCTTGGAGGACATAACAGTGTTCATATACCTTTTGCCCAAATCAC
>NW_010296329.1:7657-18234 GCF_000700745.2 Antrostomus carolinensis | reverse complement strand
GGAAATGTTACCCAAAGAATTATTTTGTTCATGTTTGGACACAAATGATCTTCTGAAGCTTGGAACATACAAGGCTACTGCTACTTATTTTCTCTGAGGGCTATGGACAAAGAATTACAGGGTAACTAAAGAGAGGGCGTTTGGAGGTGAATGCAGTCCTGGGACTATATTGGTACCAGGAGCTTATGCCATGGTGGTTCTGCAGCTTTTATCTGTTTTCAGCACTATTACAGTGGATTTGCAGGAACTTTGAAAATTCCCCTTTAGGCTTGATTTGGGGAGTCTTCTGATTACAGAATTGATTTCTGCCTTTCTAAAATTTCTTGCTGATCGTCCCATTAGTTGAACTGAGTAGAGGATGTGAAGCTGCAGAAAACTAGGCAAGTCATGTTTATTTTTTGCTCCTTCTGATGGCTCATTCTGCACCCTCTGTGCGCACACAGCCTTTACGCTGGCCAGTTACCGTCTTGAAAGCAACAATAATCATTCAGGCCACAGCCTAACAAAGCATCTATAAACATTCATATCTTCTGACATGTGAGTCGCCCCTGTAAACATCAGGAGTTTTATTACCCTTGCTGTTTTTGTGAACAAGAGATTTTCCATGTGTCTCAGCAGATATGAGAAATCAAAGAAAACAGTTTTGAAATGTTGTGGGTTTTTTTTTTCTTTTTTTCCCCCAGAGGATAAAAGATACATGTATCCATTGAATTTTTATGCTTGAAAACTATTAGGATCAATATAAAATATTAGACATATTTGAATTAAATATATGTATTTACATGCTTTAAATATAAACCTACAGGGAGTATTTTGATCAATATTTCCATATGAATTTCATTAGTCGTGGAAACCAATTAGTTTTCCTAGCAGTAGCTGTAATACAGATGCTTTCTACTGGGAATTTTGATGAAACTCAGCTCATTTCTCATAGGTCCCTTGACACCCATGAGAACAGCAATATCTTTCAGGACCACTACTGGCCCTGAGTGGCAAGGTCATGATGAAAGGTGCCACCTCGTGCTTTGACCTGTCTTTGCTTTATGTAGAGGAATGAAGGAATAAAGATTCAAACCCCTGGATTTGGCAATCTAGAAATGTCCTGTTTTCCCATTATGAAGGGCTGTAAATAGAGCACAATTTGCTAAGACAAAAGGATATTATATGTATATATATTTTCAGGCAGTTTCCTCACAAACCTGATTTCTTGGCAATGATGACTGACTACCTCACTTATTTTCTGTAACGCTGTTTAAGCTTCTTTTTGAGCATTTGTATGTTTTTATTTGAACTACAAGTAATTTCTTGCAAATTATGCTGATGAAGTGTGAAGCTCATTCACAATTCCTTTTTCAGATTCCAGTTCAGTGCACAATAATGTTCAAACTACCTACGGCTGGATTGTCAAGGTAGAAGTAGGCTATTTGCTGCTGACATGATCTGACCTACATTAGAAGGAGGAAAGAATAATCTCTTCCCTCTTTGTTGGTTCCATGATCTGCATCTACAAAGATGTGTGAAGTCCAATTTCAAGCAGAGAATTTGGTATCCTGGGCCAAACAATATCATCATAACTTCAGTTAACTGATATTGAAGTGACTTAATTGCAGATGTAATGAAAATAATTTAGTTTAGTATTGGCAAAAACATGTTTTAATTTGAAATTTGTGTGTACACGTGTATCTTGCAGAGGAGCTAATTAAAAAAAAAAAAAAAGGTGAAGACTAGTCAGCAGCCTGAAGGATAGGGAATTCCCTTGAGGTGGTAGCAGCTATGATTTGAATGCTGCAGACTGAAATAAAGACTCAAACACAAGTCTCTTGCTATTCAAGCAAATGCTTTAACCATGCTTAACATGACTGGTGCTGGCACTTTTTACCTCAGCATGTTTTTCACTGGATGTGTCCAGGGCTGGTGTGTTCAGGGATGAACCCAGTACTGCTGCTGCTGCGCATTAGGTGTGGTCTGTTCACCTGATGGAAAGGAAGCCGCAAGTACCTCTTGTACCACCTCCCCAAATTACGGCAATGCTTACGCAGGATGTGGGAACAAGTCTGTTCAGGCCTTGTTCTTCTGAGTGAGAGCAAGTGTCTGTGTTTTGGGGTCTGGGTAATGCTATAGTTCAAAAAGTTGTGGGGTTTTTTTTGTTTGTTTGTTTGTTTTTAAAGTGTGGCCAGGGCTAGAGCGTGCTGGAAAACAAGTATTTTTAATCACCCTCCCAGGCTTACATCTGCCTGGGTCCTACACTTAGCTGAGACTTTAATCTTTCTTTATCTACACTCTACAACTGAAAGTTATTGCACTGGGCTTTGTGCAGTTGTGTGTTTGGACTGGAATGCATTTACATTATGGACTGTCTGAGAATAACCCTCTGATAAAAAGCTGTTCTCACTACCAGAAAAGTTACTCTGGATGGACATTGGTGTGACTGAGGTTAAAATTTATCCTTTGGGAATTTAGTAGCAGACTTGTTTTGTAGAGAAAGTCAGAGGCACTTTCTCTATAGCAGCTGATGTAGAGTGGGTGTTCTAGCAGTGTTTGGGGCTGGTACCTAGCCAGTTATTTAGCCAGCCTTAGCACTAATATACCCATGTGAAACAATTTTTACTGAAGTTCAGGTTACAATCATCTTACTTTGAATAGTATTTAACTCTAAAGACAAGCCTGCTACAGGCAGTCAGGCTGTTTGCAAACTAAGGTATTATCGGAGTCAGTGTTATTCTGAGATAGGAACAATTCCAGAAGAAAAGAAAAGAAATAAACCACCTAAAATTGCAGTAACACCTTCTCAGTCACCTAACAATATGTTTTTTGTGGACTCTCACCTGGCAAATGAAGCTGCATGATCTGCTAAGGGGTTAATCAGTTTGGTTTACTTAAAAATTCTTAGCCACGATGAAAATATTTTAGCACCTAAAAGGAAAGATTGTGGGTGAAAAACTGAAGATACATGATTTATCACTCCCCTCACAAATAAAATTTATTCATTGCATCCACCAGCCATCACACAGATGGTCAGAAAATTGGCTTTGTGTAGGGATGTGGATTCAGGCATGAATATTAATATGAGACAGATGTAAACGCATATTAATATGCATTTGCTTTGCATGGACTGACATTACAATATTTTCATTAAAGAAACCACATTTTAAATAGAAAGTATAGGTCACCTTTTAAAACCATAAAATGGTAGAGTACAATGTATTTACACTTTCCTGGAACAACAAAAACAATGGAATAAACATTTTTTTTTTTTTTTAAAGAAGATTTTGTGACATTCCTTGTAGCAAAATATGTTGGATGCAACATAATAACAAATAAATCAGGGAGACATCTCTCACTTTGTGGTTAAAACACATTTCCTCCTTTTTGCCTGCCTTGTTACGCTGGCAGTAATGCACGCCTTAACGTCTGGGTGATAGATACAGGGCTCCAGATCAGCATACGGTGAAGTTAAGCTAAGTTAGGTAGACTTACTAAAGTCATCCTATCTCAAAATACACTGTTCAATATGTTGTTGTTTTTCCAATGGCAGCAATGCATAAAACGTATAAGATTTATTAAGATACAGTATTTCAGGTGTTGTTTTGTGGGTTTTTTTTTTGTTGTTGTTGTTGTTGGTTTTTTTTTGTAGGGGGCAGCGTTGATGTTTGCAGCAGCATTCACATCTGTGCATTGTTAGTATTTGCTCATGGTAACATCACGCATTTACCCAAAGAGAAACACGGTGTCGTTATATATGTCATATTATAAAAGACAATTTCACAGATATTTGCTAAGCATTTTTTGCCAAGGCTCTGTAACAGAAGTATCATTTCAAGGGGGAAATTGGATTAATTTTGTTCTTATATAAAACTTTCAGGTGCTTTCCAGCTGGTAGCCATAATGCTTGAGTGTCTAAGTAAACAGTTTTATAATTATAAATATTTTGCAAGGAGAGGTTGTTGAAGTTAAGATGAAAGGTGTCAGCAGGCTGTCCAGTGTCCTGTCAGATTCCATGCACCCTCCAAATGTAACTATAACATTATAAATCTGTGGAAGCACCTGGGCTGGCTTCTGCTTTCATTGCAAAGGTAAGTAGCCTTCTGCATCCTGCATGTGCAGGTGTGAGCTCAGAGAACTGACTCACTCCTCTGCAGCTGTGTAATTTAAAGATGGCACAAGTGCTGGTGTAAGCAAGACAGAGCTTTTTGTCCATGTCTGATCCCTGTGCCCAGCGATGAACACCCCATGTACAAGACGGAGATAATAATTACACTGCTGTAAATTGTTTTGTGTGATGATACTCACAGTCTATTATTGGCCAAGCTGTGCTGCTTGCTGCCAAGCGCAAGATGTGGCACGGAAGTGGTAGCCCCATGAGGGCTCCTTGTGTGCTTGACTGCTATGAGGCTACTTGGTGTGTGGCACAGGAGCCCTGTGCTGTGCTCTGGAGGTGGCACATGTCCCTGTGCAGAGAAAAGGGTTTGGAAAAGGTGCTGCAGATTACCCTACATAGGAGACATTTTTGGCTGGCTTTTTAGATCACCCAACCATCCCAGGTGGCACAGTAGCAGGGCAGGATCTAATGCCCCAGTGTATTTTGGAAATCTTTGTAAAAATGGTAGCCTTATAGGTCTTCATGCTGCCGGATCCCAATGGAGCCTTTCTGTATTTCTTGCAGCAGATGCTGGGTAAATAAATGTGGACTCTGTGACCTTTGCTCCAGCTCTCCCAGGTGTCTGAAAAACTCTGAGGCTCCTCTGCATGTGGGTGTGCACACGTATGTCAGTTTACTGATGGAAGGGGAGAAGGAAAGTCTATATTTGCTTTACTTTTTTCTTTTTTTTTTTTTTTTTTTCCTTTTCAGCTTCCGAAGTTTCAGCAAGTTTCACAGAGAAGACTGCTCTGTAGCTCCTGAGAGTGTGCTGCCCTTGTTTTCCCTGTGGCTGACTTGCTCCAGCTCAGCTGTCAGTCAAACGGAGCATCTCCAGAAAGGTAATGCAGAGGGGACCCAGCTCCCAGCTCATTATACACTTCTGTCAATAGAACAGAAGAGATCTCATTCACATAACATATTTTGTATCACAGGTAACTTCCTCAAATTCCCAGTCATAAATCTTACTAATTCAATATTCTGTGCTCTGATTCATTTGGCAAGCCAGCAGAGGTTTCAGCAAATCTGGCAGCTCCCTGCAATGCTTTTCTCTCATGACTTCTCCCTCCAGCCCCACATCTAATGTACCTCTTCTTTCTCTCCCTCTTGGTTTTCCCCCTCCCCCCCAAATTCCCAGACAATCAGTATCCTTATTCACCAAGTGTCTTCGGAAATTATTTTCAAAGGAAAAATATAGATTTATAAAAAGTTGTGGGTCTTTTTTTTTGTTATTGCTTTTTTTTTTCTGAATTAAAATATTTGACTTTCTTGAACAATCCTTGCTTATTTCTGGCTCAAATTCACTCCACATTCAGTGGGATCTACTTGAGACAGCTGAGATAGAATCATAGAATCATAGAATCATAGAATGGTTTGGATTGGAAGGGACCTTACAGATCATCTAGTTCCAATCCCCCTGCCATCAGCAGGGACACCTTCCACTAGATCAGGTTGCTCAAAGCCTCATCCAACCTGGCCTTGAACACTTCCAGGGAGGGGGCATCCACAACTTCCTTGGGCAACCTGTTCCAGTGTCTCACCACCCTCACAGTGAAGAACTTCTTCCTAATATCTAATCTAAACCTCCCCTCTTTCAGTTTAAACCCATTTCCCCTTGTCTTGTCATTAGTTGCCCTTATGAAAAGTCCCTCCCCAGCTTTCTTGTAGGTCCCTTCAGGTATTGGAAGGCCGCTATAAGATCTCCCCGGAGCCTTCTCTTTTTCAGGCTGAACAGCCCCAACTCTCTCAGTCTGTCCTCATAGGAGAGGTGCTCCAGCCCTCGCATCATCCTGGTGGCCCTTCTCTGGACTTGTTCTAACTGGTCCATGTCTCTCTTGTGTTGGGGGCTCCAGAACTGGACACAGTACTCCAGGTGGGGCCTTACAAGAGCGGAGTAGAGGGGCAGAATCACCTCCCTTGACCTGCTGGACACGCTTCTCTTGATGCAGCCCACTCCCAGGTCCTTCTCTTCAGAGCTGGTCTCAAGCCATTCATCACCCATTCATCATCATCATGGCAAGACTCTGGCCAGATGAACTGTCATAAAGTAAGGATGGTCTCCCCTTATTGACATCATTTACTCTCTGAAAGTGTGCAATATTCACATTTTCCATACAGATTCAGGATAAAATAAAACATGGAAAGTGCTAGTTTTCACCTGAGCGCAGCGCAGGCCAATGGGTGGGCAATGGAAGGTGGGAAATAGGCATGGGTGTGACAGGATGGAGACCTGTCCCCAGGGAAGAACTAACCTTCTCATTCTTAGGTGAGAGGAGGTTTGGGCAAGAAGTAAGGCTGTGCTTAGCTTTGTGGATCCCCAGCTGCTTGTTTCCCCTTGCAGTACATTCTTGTGAGGCAAAATGCATGTTAATAGGCTGGAAAGCTTAATGCTGATGACTTTTCATCTTCAGATGTATACTTTGAACAGTGAAGTGCATTCTGATTGGTACCAATGTGGTACCGTGAAAGAAAAGTTTTGTGAGTGTGCTAAGTCTAGGTCACGGTATCTGTGGTGCCCCTTCAGAAAAAAAAAAAAAAAGCAGATAATTGAAGGACAAAAATAAAGACTTCTTGTACATAAAGTATTTTTAATGTTTTTTTTCTATTTATTTTTCAGTATTAGACTGAATCAATGAAGAAGAGAAGGGAGCTGGGGTCTGCCTCTGCATTTGATCAGTTGATTTGCTTTTTATACTATGAAGAGTACCCATTGGATCATGTTCAGGACAATGGTGCTCTTAACTGGAAGTTTCTTTGGTTGTACTGGATCAGACTGGAATATCCTCATCAAGATCTTTTCTTTCTGTCCCAGCAGCAGCTTGGAGAAGTAGGGATTGCAATGTTCACTTCCATCCAGAGTGGTTCTTCAAGCTGAGTAAATTTATCCTGCTCTATTCAATCCCCTGCATACTTTGCAGCTTCTGTTCCTCGTACCAGTTCATAGAATGATAGAGAATGGTCTGGGTTGGAAGGGACTCATAAGCTGTTCTTTGGAGCAGTAATTAAGGAGTCAAACTCTTTTTTTCCCTTTGTAGAAAATACAGATTTTAATGAACAGCATAATTGTGAGCAATGCCTTGGGGAGCTTATGGGTTTCAATGACTCTTTAACATCCTACTGAAGGCCAAAGAGCCTGCTGGGGTTGTCACTGGCCATCAGAGGACATTTCTGCCTTGGTCCTGCCCTCAGCCAGCTTCTGTGAGGCTCTACGTTGCTCCCCTCTGGATACTCTGGGGAGTGTGCTGGCAAGGTAGGACACTTCTTCAAAGGTTCAGCCTTTTCTTCTTTTTTATTTGCCTTGAAATCAATCTTGACTTAATCCAGGGTAAAGTTAACCACAAATAAAATATTCGCAGCATCCAAAATGGATAAAACACTTATAAATGTTTATAAAACATTGGTGTGCAATTGCAAAATGTGAAATGATATATGGTAAACTTACCTGTGTGGGATTTAAGTGAGAAGAGCCTCACTGCAAGAGAGCCATGGCATGGTGGCCAGCACGGGGGGCTCCCCAAGGGTCTGCCTTTCAGCAGGCAGGTGCTGCCACAAGCCCTGTTAGCCAGCGCCTCGTCCCCTCAGCTGCCAGTATTGCTCTGTAGTCTGGCGATTCATCTTCTCCCCTGGGTTCATTTCTTTCTAAAAAGAGAGATAGGTGGACCATTTGTCCTAGTAAATGCAGCCACTGTTTTCCTACCTGAGAGATGCCAAGGAATCGCTACCACTCCCTAAGTCAGTGAGGGTAAAACTTGCCTCCCTTTGTCCTCTGTGCAATCTACTGGGCAGTAATAGATAAGTTGTGATAGAAAATATGACTTCCACTCAACCTTGCTTTTAACTCCATCTCTAGTTTGTTGGCCATGCTCTTAAAAATGTCTAAATGGGGTGTAGCCATTTCATGGTGAAATAGTCTTGGGATGATTTGTCCCCAACACCTTTTTCTTCAATGAGTGCTGAAATAACCATATATTTCTGGTTCAAGTCAGTCAGGATCATTTTCTGTCTGCATTAGATTTGTGAGGACAGATGGCTTCCAATATCTAGAGCTCAATCCAAGTTAAAACTGGAGGGGAAAGTTGTTTGATTCTTTGCAGGAATTATTGTCTAAACAAAACCTGACTTCAACAGATTTCTATGCATAACCCTTTGATTCCCATTTTCCATCTGTGAGAAATTTGGGATGTTATTGTTGGATTTGTGTCTTTCCTTTGATAGACATATTAAAACATGGTTCAAATAGCTTTTTATCATCTAAAAGATATACTGTGAATGAAATCCCCTCTGACTCCTGTGGCTTTGGAAGCAATTTTCCTGCTTTTGTTACATTTGCACCATGTTTCTCTAGTTCTTTGCTTGTGGCTCTGCTCATGTTGCTAGTCTCGAGTTTGTGTTTGGCTCAGAAAGCAGCAGTAAAGTGGACTCTGGTACCTGGAAATATTAATATTTCCCTCACCTTGATGTTTATCCAAATTTTGCTTTTGATTGCTACCTCCACCAAGAGTGAATTTGGAGTCTTGGCAGGCAGCTGTTGGGAGGGATGCTGAATCACACTTCTGAGGTCAGGCTTGAGAGTGTTCTCACGATCCTTTTGCTTTCTCAGTGTAGAACTTAGCTCCCAGACAGTGAGAGCTCAGAGCTTTCAATCTTTAATCTTCTCTATTTGTGTCTTCTGTCATTGAGCAACCCATAGCTGCAAAAAAGAGTCAACACAGTTGTGAAGAGCTAATGGTCCATATGGTGATGGTCAGTCATAGTATAAAAGTTACACCTTTTTTTCCAGAGTAGCTGGATATCATAAGATGGTTACAGACAAAACAAGCAACACCTCTTCAACTCTGATCTACTCAGACTTAATCTGTGGTCAGCTGTTACCAGTTCTTTCCCTGTGAAAATGTCCCACTTTTTAACCTTCTCTTTACTGCTTTTATTACCAGTAAAGGTATAATCTTTATTAGCAGTAATAGTATAATTGGCCTCTCCAGCATCTGTGTAGTTGATGAGTCCAGTTGTCTCAACTGTTGGTCTGCAGCTGGCACTGAGGCTGTGTAAGGCTGGGGCAGCTGTGAGTGTCCAGCTTCTCGAAGCAAGCAGAAGTCATGTGCAGCAGCTGTCCCTTGCTGTGCCACACTGCCATGCCAGATCTGGGCAGTGTGGCTGGGTGCCAGGGAGCTTTTGTTCTCTGGAAGCCCCTTCTTATCACCAGACTGCACTGTTACCCATGTTTTCCTGTGGTTGTCTGTGTAGCTGGAGAAGGCAAAATGTGAAGATCATTTTCTTCTATGTCTTTGTCCTGCTGGATATGATTTTGATAGGACAAGGGGTAATGGTTTTAAATGAAAAGAGGGCAGATTCAGACCAGATATAAGGAAGAAATTTTTTACAGTGAAGGTGGTGAAACACTGGAACAGGTTGCCCAGAAAGGTAGTTGATGCCCCATCCCTGGAAACATTCAAAGGCAGGTTGGATGGGGCTCTGAGCAACCTGATCTAGTTGGTGATGTCCCTGCCCATGGCAGGGGAGTTGAACTAGATGGTCTGTAAATGTTCCTTCCAACCCAAAACATTCTATGACCCTATGGATCTATGATTCTATGATTTTCTTTCAGTCTTTCATGGCATTGGGACAATAGAGTTGAAACTGTTACTATATTATCTTGATTTGAAGAGCAGCATTCATTGTTTCAGCAAAATAAGCATGTAACCCTAAACCAACTAATTTAACAGACAATATTTCACTTGCAAGATATTTTGACCCACATTGACTACTGTATAGTCTGCCCACTGGAAAGGCAAATTTCTCACACATTTCCTATATTGAGAATCAGAAAAATGCCCCAGAACAATTCCCTCTCCTCAATGTAGGGCCAGGCAGGACAACCTCGATGTGGTGAGGATGAAACGCTGCTGGCAGCCCTGAAATCAGCCACAGGACTATGCTGGGCTCAGTGAAGTCACACAACACAAATGGATCCTCCTAGACATTTACTATCTTGCTGAATTTGGGTTTGAGGGTTGGATTCAAACCCAAGCTCAGCAGTTTTCATCTTACTAAGCTTTTGGTCGGTGCTGACACACTCCCTATTTTTGATTCAGTGAATGGATTATTTCTCTTGCACAGGGAGGATTAATTGTACTGTGCTCATTTTACACTTAGTATGTCATGGATATTAATCAATCTGAGTCTGGAAAAAGATGAGTATTGATCTGTGATATTTGCTAGAAGTACATTGCCACATTTTTGCCTGTGAGCTCCCTTGCAAAACAAAGCACCAGAGTTCCCACTGAAATAATTTGGTTGTGCAAGCTTGCAATGAAAAACCAGTCATGAGAAGAGATAATTAAAATAATTACTTGTTACTATTTTAATATTAATTCACTTTTCAGTCATTCATATCGCTGCATGCCTTCCTGTGATGACTGTGGGCCCACAGAATGAGGCAATG
>NW_010296329.1:0-7640 GCF_000700745.2 Antrostomus carolinensis | reverse complement strand
AGAGCGTGTTGCTGAGCAGGGTGCCCAAGTGCCCAGGGAGGAGGCAGGTCACTGCAGGCTGAGCACCCACCCATGCCTGGACAGCGGAGCTGCACGGGGCTAAGACTCTCAATGAGGTGTTGGGAGTGTCATGCAATTCTGCATCCCCTGCACATCCTCCATCCCCGTAGCCTGAGGGACCCCTCTGCCTGTCTGCCCTCAGGGAGCAGCTCCGGCTCCTCTGCTGGGCACCTCTGTTGGTGGACAAAGCCTGGGGGAGCTGCTGTGGGGCCTGGGGCCCTCTGCCCTCCTGCTGAGGCTCTCTGTGTCCTTCCTGGGGGTCAAAGGGAGGCACACTGGAAAACAACATGCTGAAGGTGTGACTGAGGCCACCAACTGTTGTTGTTATAGTAGAGCTATGAGCTGTTTGGAACAGCTTTTGGGCAACACCAATCTGGACTGAATTTAAAAAGAAATCAGTCTCTGTGGTTTCTCTCCCTCCCTTTACCTTTTTTTTTTGTTTTGTTTTGTTTTAAATCTTAAATTCTTTAGGGCCTGTTTTCTGGTCTTTGGTTTTAGACAGATGAACAGCAGGGCTTTATAAGCTGATTGTGTTCAGATGTACATCTGCAGCAATAATTGGGATACACAAGGAATGGTGTCACTATAACGTTTCACAATACATGTTGGAATGAAACCACAAATAGAAACCACATTCTGTTGTTAATTGTTTGATTTAAACCCACAAACCTGGTAAAACTCAAAGACATAAGAACAATTAAATCACATGGCACTGATAAAAGGCATGCAAGTTTTGGGACCAAATTCTTGTCCCCAAATCAGATCACGCACAGATCTCATGAAGCAGGTTAGGACATGAAATCTTCCTTTTCAATCTCCTGTGAGCAGAGCTGCAGGGGGAAACTGGGATGACCTGAATGCTTCAGGAATACAAGAACTTCCTACCCTCTGCTCGTACACTTTCTTTTCCCCTCCATACTCTTATGCCCCTTCTCCCTCCAGGCATCTCCCATGGTACATCTTGTTTTGCTTCACCCAGGCTTTTCCCTTCACCACTGTGTTGTCCCCAAGGAAGCAGCATTATGGAGGTTTACAGCTGCCATGCAGCTTTGTTGTAGCCACCTTAGACCTCAGTGGAAATTCAGGTCCAGTAGGAAAGTTATTGTATTCATTACCAAAAAAATGTTTTGTATAGATCCTGCCCCAAATCCCAAATCTTCAAAACCTGTTAGCTTGCAGGGTTCGGAGTTTTTCAGTAAAGCTTTTCAGATTTCAATCACAAACTATTCCCTGTGATTATCTGTTCAAATAAAAAATATATCTTTTCATAGTAAAGAAAGTAAATGAAAGATTTCAGTCACTCTTAAGTAACAGACTGTTCTGATTTTGACCTTTTCTTGTAGAGGAAAATCCACCTTTTATTCAGCATAGCCTAAAGTTGCCTGGACGTGGTCCTGATTTTCCTATTCTGACTATAATTGTGAAGGAAAAAGGTGCTTTTCCTGAACAGGAGTCATGAAGCATTGTACAAGCTGGTAGCATTGCCTGCTTTGCACGGAGACAGACTTTCTGTCACGGGTATGGGTCAGGGAAAGGAGGAAAATTTGCACTGTTCTGCACAAATACGAGTAGCACTGGTTTTAAGATTAACAGCCTTGACTGGGATTGATCAATCTGCTACGATAAGGATGAAACCATACAAACGTGGCCCAACCCTCATATCAGACTTACGGGGGAGATTGTGGTATATACGTACACACAAGTATATAGCACAGCATATGATAGAAGGTATAGAATTTGATTATATGAATATATATTTGCATTCCCCACCAAGAAAGTGGAAAAGGGCTCAAAGCAACTCTAAAATACCTGAAAATCAAGTTAGAAGCTACCACACAGAAAACTTGTTGAAATCAGGTCTGTTAAAATTAAATAAATTTTCTACACCTCTGAGTTTTCAGATAAATAATGAACAGATAATAGATAATGCTCACACCTTTCCTTACATAGGTTTTAGCTGTACATATTCCACTTAAGCCCCTGTTTGTCATTCAATCCTTCATTTCCAAGTTTGTCCATTTTTATTTATGACCTGTTCTGTAATCAGTTTCTCCTCTAATCTTCCCCAAAATAATATTCTGGTGGTTCACCTTTCTAGGGAAACTTCCTTACTGCTTCTCTAGGCCTTACTCCTATCATCAGTTAAAAGTATCTTTTCCTCCTTTGCTTATGTAGCATTGATTTTTTCCATTGTTGTTATTTGGCATTTAATTTGATGTCTGTGTTCTTTACAGCTTTTCTGTCCCAAAATTTCAGATGCAAGGCAAAATAAAATAGAACATTAAATTTGCCGTGCTGTGCTGAATTCCAGCCTTAGAGCAATCCTGAAGTGTGTGCAGTTACTCCTGGAAATCAGACAGCCCTCTGCACCATGGATGTCTGTGGCTGGTCCCCAAATGCTGCTGGTCCCAGGAACTTCTGCCTTGCCACGGCTTGGTACTGGCAGAGATGCTGTCAGGGTTTAGTCACTTGTAGAGAAGCTGCAAAGCAGGCAGTGTTGACTGAATGATGAATACCAACGTAAATTTCAATTAACACAGACAGGCATTTATTACCAACAATAGTAAGAAACAGTTTCACTCCTTTATTTGCTGCCAGCCCTGGCAGGCTAAAGAGCCAAGTGTCATATCAGAACATTGTTGGTACATGTGGAGTATGGTGCATACTTCTAGATTCAGTTAAAAAAAAAGAAAGAAAGGAAAAGGAAGAATAGATTGGTGTCACTTTTGCTAGTGTGGGATTTTGTTGGTAATATATTCCTATGAATTGTTACTGACTGCTTTCCATATGCTTCTACATTACTGAAGTTCCTTTTGTGTGCAAGTGAGCATATTATTATGAGAAATTAGTAAGGAGTAACCATCGCACCATGGAAAAATGTACAGTAAACAGAATACTCATATTATGAATTTGGTTTCATTTGCTCAAAGAAGAATATATACATATAAATAAATAGTAAGTTGGGAAGAAAATTTCTATAAAAATGACATTCTCCTTTCACTTAAATCTTACTTCATAGGAAGGAAAATATTATTTTAAGAGTACTATCAGCCTCCAGAAAAGATTATTATGTAAAAATATGACAATACTGCACAGTGCATTTTATGTAAAAAAATAACCATATAAATCTGCCTAGAATAATATTTATCACCTTTTTCTGAACTACACTTTTGGAAGACAACCCTTGCATTTCCAGGTTTGTCACTAACATTCAGTAGATCTGAGAAAACTTTCTCTAAATTTGTTGTGTGTGGTTTTTTTGATCTACACTTCTGGGTTTGTAGGATAGAGATTCCTAAAAGATTTCCAACCAGCTCTACTTTAAACTTGATTACTTAACTGTTTATTCATCAGATAAATATGTGAGAATTATTTAAATACAATAATCAAATAGAAAGGAATAACAAAAAATTGAGGCTTTGTGCAGCTACTGGCACATATATCTATATAGAGTTAGCTGCAAGATTAGGGCTTGTTAAATGACAACCACTTTTTCTTTCTGAAGAAGTACTGGGTTGGATTTTCTTCTCAAACAGATGAAAGGGATGAGCAGGCTGACATACCAAATGTAAGCTCTGTTTCAAAACTTTTTGAAAAAAAAAATAATATATGGAAGCCCATATATTTCTGAGTGCTTTGCTGTGCTTTTCATAGGATGGGTGCCAGAATCAGCGTACAACCATGAGTCTGGGCTTGTGTTTTCCAGTAACTGAGCAACCGGCATAAACCAGCTACACAGTCATTCATCCACCCAGGTTCTTTCTTCCAAGCTACCACTTTTCAGAACCTGCATGACAATATTGAAAATTAAACCCAGTTAATAGAAAAAAATGTTAAATCAATGACCATAAAATTTAATGGGTTTATAGCAGTCTTAACACAGTAGGACTGAATTATCATGTTAATTTAATTTCCATTTCTAAATGAAGCAGAAGGCACAATAAAGGTCAATTAACCACTACCTTCCTTGTCTTCTTTTTCCTTTTACTGCCAGTTTTAAATCACAGTCACCCCAAAGCATTCAAACCTTTTCTAGAAGTTCATGAGTATCTTTTAGAGACTAAGTATAAACAGAATACGAACTAGCAACCCATAATGTGCTTAAACACACTGACTGCTTTACCATGTTATATCTGTATCTGTCATTGCATCAGAGGTAAATAAACATTGCAGAGAGTTTTGTTTGCTGGTATTCATTGCTGTGTCATTGTTTCTGGAGGAATTTTGGCCTTTGGCAGATTGTCAGTAGTTCCAGCCTATGTCCTTACAAACAAGTGGTGTGTCTGCATCCTTCCCATCCTTTCTCTTCTACTCACAAAGCACTCTCCATTACTATGAAGCTACTCCAAAGTCTTCCTTAAAATTAGTGTGTGCCATGATGCCTAAAAAAAATTCATAGCAGTTAGCCTAAAAGACCACTTAGCACATCCAGGCTTATCTCTTTGCCATTGCTCCCCTCTACAGTCAATGGTTGTTTCTTACCTTACACTTGAAGGGCAAGGTCTCCAGCTGCACCATGACGAGCTCATCTTGGTCCTTGTCCATAGAAACAGAGACTGGGCACTTTAACAGGACAATATTAATCAATGCTCTAGGTTGCTCCAGAAGCACCTGTGATTGCCATTCAGATAAGCAGGTCAACTATGTACTTTGTGGTTTTTGGTATCATGTCACTCTTGCTAAATTTATCCGTATGTTGTTTGTATGTGCTAGGCAGGGGTTGTGGTGCCTGGTTACAGATGCTGATAAGCACAAAAGATAAGGTCTCAGTAGTGTTGAAACTACTGGGAATTCAGCTGTTGATTTTAATAGGGCCAAGGTTATACTGGAGATATTTAGCTTCCCAAGGTCACACAGAGTCTTAGTCATATGTGTTGGTTCACACCTTAGCTAAAAAGCAAGTCTTCTTGCTTCTGAGGAATCAAGTCTGCACATCTCATGTCTTTCTCTGGACTATATTCTTCATATGTTCTTGATTATTTCCTTTCCTCAAAAGCCTATTTGTAGACAAAATTATTTACCTTATTTCTCTTTTTGTGATGAGATGGAATCAAATGAATCATAATCTAGAGAAACATATGTATTGGAATGGTGGGTTTATTTATTTTTTATTTGTAAAGTCTGTTAAGGCATTGGCAAGCTTTCCTGCCTTATATTTAAACAGTCTTGAAATAGTGATCTAAAAAGATGATCAGAAGAGATAAATCTTTGGTTTTACATATTCTGCTGGCTGGAATCACACAAAGCATGGAATGGTGCTCTATAAAATAATGGTATTTGTATGGTCTTATATGCAGCATGAACACAAAACTATGCATGGCTAGAGGCAACTTTGATTTTTATAGCCAAGCAGTAGTCTTATTCAGGTCCACAAAACAATTTAGATGCACACAGACAGACACAGAACTCAGTTGCATACTGGTGCAGAGCGGCTGTTGTGGGACCTGGAGCAAGAAATGGAGAGGACCCTCCTGCCCAGCTGACGGGGGATGCTCAGCCCTGTCCCCTCCGGCATGTGGGCACAGAGCAGCTGCATCTCTGGTGTATTTAATAAATCTGCCTCGGGTCTTGCTAAGCAGTGTGAGTTCTGCTGAGCTTTTAAGGGATGTGGCAGTTGAGTAAGGTTATGTGTCACTTGGGCATTGCTCTAAAATTCCGCATAGTTCCCTGAAAGTTTAAACTTTTTCCTACTTTGGGAATGAAGTAAATGAAGTAAATCATGCCCAGTGGGTTTCTTAAAGCAAAATGCAGACTGCTGTTATGGCAATGTAAAAGAAGAGTAAAAATAAAGATAGAGAACCAAAGTTTAAAGAGATTTCTGTAATTGTCGATTTCAAATGCAGAAGCCCCTTAGGCAAGTGTCAAGCAAAGCTGGTAGGAGGGAAACCAAGAATAGTCTGTAGAAATAACTCCAAAATGCCATAGAAAAATAGAAGGAATGAATCAATTATATGGAGCTTTTAAAGCCATCCATTAGAGAAAAATAATTCCTTGCTAAATGCCATAGGATGAGGCAAAAGATCTGCAGAAGTAAGTTTATGCCTATTAAATCCTAGCTCGTCTTCCGTAAAGACAGTAATGCTGTCTGTTTGCCTGTGTGAGTTCTTAAAGACGTATTTATAAACAGTTATTCTGCTCAAACAATAAAAACCTGTAGGTGGGCTCATAGAGGTGATTTTTTTGCCTTTTTTGTTTTCAGTGTGTCAGATCAAGATACACTGATCATCATATTTGTTTGTGTGAAGGTTCGTGCTGGGCTTTCCTTTGTTGCTAGCTCAACATCATTTAGTTTTCAATTTGTAAAGGCTTTTTGGACATCTGGAAATGATAGCTCATGATCTGACATGAGCAATCCTACGCTGCACCTATCAGCAAGCAGCCAGATAGCCAAAGGGAACTGCTCAGGGGCTGAACTCTTTGCACAAAGTGTGCTTAGCTCGCTGGGCAATTTTGAATAATAATCCTGAGAACTTCAAACATATCCTGGAATTTCCTGAGCAGAAGAAAGACCTTGGAGAAGTTATTTGATGTCTATAGTTTTAAGCTTTCATTCAAAAGAAGTCACAGTGGAATTGGACGAGCTCAATATGTCCAATATGTTGTGAAAACAGGAAAAATTGCTTATGAATAGAATGTGCGCTGAGCAAATCTTGGGTGCTGGAGCTGGTGAGCATCACATATCACTCTTAACTCCTATGTGTAACTCAATTCCAGACAGCGTAGGGCAGTGAAGTAATTTGGAATTTGGAGGCATTAGATAGCACTAACTATGTATGTCAAGATTTTCAAGGTTATTTTGGATGCGCCAGCTTTGAGATATTCCTCCTCACTTGGGAGGAATATAAGACTGTTTTCAGAAGATGTAGGGAGGCAACTAGGAAAGCTAAGGCCTCCTTGGCATTAAAACTTGCAAGAGAGGTCAAGGAAAACAAAAAGGGCTTCTTCCAATACATTTCAGACAAAGCTAACACTAGAGGCAATGTAGGCCCACTGTGGAATGAGATGGGTGCCCTGGTGACAGAGGATACAAAGAAGGTGGAGCTACTGAATGCCCTCTTTGTCTCTGTCTGGACTGTCCTGAGGAGCCCCGTACCCCTGAGGCCCCAGAGGAAGTCAGGACAATAGAGGAGTTTGCCTTGGTGGATGAGGACTGGGTTAGGGATCGGTTAAGCAATCTGGACATCCATAAATCGATGGGTCCAGATGGGATGCACCCGCGGGTGCTGAGGGAGCTGGCAGAAGTCATTTCTAGGCCACTCTCCGTCACCTTTGGTAAGTTGTGGGGAACAGGAGAGGTGCCTGAGGACTGGAGGAAAGCAAATGTCATGCCAGTCTTCAAAAAGGGCAAGAAGGAGGACCCGGGTAACTACAGACTGGTCAGCCTCACCTCCATCCCTGGGAAGGTGATGGAACAACTTATCCTTAGTGCAATCTTTGGGCATATCAAGGATAAAAGGGTCATTAGGAACAGTCAACATGGTTTTATCAAGGGGAAGTCATGATTAACCAACCTGATAGCCTTTTATGAGGACATAACCAGGTGGATAGATGATGGTAGAGCAGTGGATGTGGTTTATCTT
>NW_010296328.1:0-16501 GCF_000700745.2 Antrostomus carolinensis | reverse complement strand
GCAGGACCCAGCACTTGGCCTTGTTGAACTTAAGGCAACTGAAGGCAACTCATATGACCTTAATAAGTACCTCATGTTCTGAATCATCTCCAGAGGTGTCTGCATCTAACCCTTCACCGAGCAGGGAATTACTATCTTAGCTCACACTGCCCTGAAGGCAAGGGTGCAAAAGTGCCCCAAAAAGGGTGGGCATAGCAAAATATCCTATTTCACCTCCTTTCTCCAGTGTGTGTGTTCAGTACCTTTTTTGAAATAGCCTTTGCCTATAAAAAAGATTTGCCAAATTCATACCATTCCCATGACTCTGCAGTTAGACCCACATGAAAGCGAGCTGTCCTGGATTCACACCAGCTTGAATCTTGGGAGTAATTCTTGGAGAAGAACAAGTGTTGGACAGAACAAAATGTAAAAGCTTTTCCTTTTGGACCAGTTAGCTGCCAGACAAAAATCTAATCTAGACTGTGCAGCGGCTTCCTTCTGAAATACTTTTAAACTTAGGGTCAGAATTTTAAGACTAGAGATTATTAAATCATCTTGTCTAACTTCCTGTACTGAACTCAACGCTCAGAACTCAGTCCATTCACTCCTCTAATTCCCTCAGGGCTGAGGAAAGATACTTCTCCCACCAGCATTTGTCTCCATTAGAAGACTGAAAAAAAACTGAGGCTGCAAAGGACAGTAAGGACTTGAGGGCAGGCAAGAGATGAAGGGGAAGGGGACAGGCTGTCCTGACGAGCAGGTAGAGTTGCTCTCTGTGGGCAGATCACAGCTCTGAACCTGCCCAGACCCTCAGTTTTCCAGTACAGATGAGTCACCCAAGCCTTGTCCGGGACAGAAGGTATAACTGAATAGAACTGAGGATTTGCAATGAAGAATGATACTTTTGGAAGGTCAAGAAAATTGGGTTTCCCTACCAAGTAGGACTCATTCGCCATCATGCCTTTTTCAGACCTGTAAATCCCAGGGGGTCTGAGGCATCCTATGGACAAGCTGCAGGTAGATTTGAGTCTTTCTGTTCTCCTAACCTTGAGGAGAGGAGCTGCAGCTGACAGGTCCTGCTAAACAAGAGAAATTCCCTGACTGCCTCTGCACAGTTTGGCAGAGCTACACCCTTCAAGAACGTTTCCAAGGCTTGCCTTTGTCCTCCACCACCCACTTCCTCAACATCTTTGGCAATTCACAGCTGGATTTTTAGGTTTAGCAGAGCAAAATCTTGCTAAGCAGCCTGTCTTACAGCACAGCTCATGCCTACAGGTAGAAGAAGTCTTCCAGTGTGCCAGGCTCTAGAAATCCAGCCAAGGACAACGAAGATATCAGCAGTTTGGAAATGGTTTTGCAATGGCAAATTGCAGCAGGCCCGTGCATGATGCAGCACTTCCCAAAGCTCTCTTTATATCGTGGCACATGGATATCATCAAGAGACTAGATGATCTTTCGAGGTCCCTTCCAAGCTTACATTTAGCTATCCAACCAAGGAAACATTTTAATTGTCAACTCAATTTAATGTTATTTTAACTCTCTTTTTAGCTGGACTCTATGTCTAAAAACATCTATTTACTAAGGAAGAAAAATTAATCAGGTAAAGCTTGTAATGCAGAAGCTCGGTGGCAGTCAGGATCCGGCCCATTTCAGGTGAGACCAGCCACATGAGTGGAGGAAGATAAACCTCTTTTACAGCAAGATAAACCACAATGTCAACAGACAAAACTGGTGCAAACTGAATCTCTTTTCTTTTGCACCAGGTGTGTGAGCTTTGCTACCTGCTCCTTGGGTGACAGCTGGGCAAACCCCTTTGTGGATGAAACCCACACAACTGAAATTAGTGTGGAAGAAAGGGCCTTAGGGTGAAAGGCCTGAAGAAAATAGGGGAAGAAAGGAAAAATTCAGTGGTGGAGACTGTCTTGGGTCTTCAGAGACCTGGAGTCTATTACTGCTGTGCTGGTTTTGGCTGGGCTGGAGTTAATTTTCTTTACAGTAGCTGGTATGGGGCTGTGTTTTGGAGTTGTGCTGGAAACCCTGTTGATAACACAGGGATGTTTTCATTATTCCTGAGCAGTGCTTACACAGAGTCAAGGCCTCCTCTGCTTCTCACCCCACCCCACCAGAGAGTAGGCTTGGGGGTGCACAAGAAGTTGGGAGGGGACACAGCCAGGACAGCTGCCCAAAGGGATATTCCACACCATGTCATGCTCAGCAATGAAAATAGGGGAAAGGTTGGCAGGGGAACCATTGTTCAGAGACTGGCTGGCATCAGTTGGTTGCTGGTGAGCTATTGTTTTCACTTACATCACTTGTCTTTCTTGGGTTTTATTTCTCTTTGCTATTTTCCTTTTCATTACAATATTATTATTATTTTATTTCAATTATTAAACTGTCTTTATCTCAACTCATGAGTTTCCTCACTTTTACCCTTGCAATTATCTCCCCCCATCCCGCTGCAGGGCAGTGAGTGAGTGGCTGTGCGGTGCTTAATTGCTGGCTGGGGTTAAACAACGACAACTGCTTTGCCATGATTTTCTTACATACTGCCAGGAAAATACTCGTGTTTGCCAATGGGAAAATCTTGTGAATTGACTCACAAACACAAGTGGAATTGGGTCAGATTTGGGTACTGCTGCCCCAGCTGTCTGTACCATCCCTCTCCTACAGGCTCCTTCAGGAGTTTTTTCTCGCAGTAAAGAGAGCAGAACTGAATATGAAGCAGGTCCCAAAGGACTGCTGCTGTAATGAGGTAACTCCCGATCAATGCTGGTTCCCTTTGTCATTCTGAGCTACAACCCACAGCAATTCACATGCTGCTTCTCACGTGGTTCGCACATTCCTGTCACAAGGGTGGCAATCCCCAGGAAAGAGGCAGGGCAGAGCAGCAGAAGGTGGAAACTGCCTTCACCATCCAACTCAACTCCATTTGTGCTGGTGAGTCAACTCACGCGGCCCTTGTGTATCTCAGATCCCCATCTGTGAAACAGGGATGACAACACCACAGCTCTGCCTCAGGTGCAGGAACCAGTGAGAATGAGCACGTTACCCAGGAGGAGGCACTCAGCTGCTTACTACAGGAACAGAGATCCTATATATGTACTAAAAAATAAAGGACAAAGAAGCTATGCCAGATGGTCTTTCCACTTCTGCCAAAATGCCTCCACAGAATGACCTCTTTTGGGCGTTTTCCCTTAACATGATCACAAGTACGTAAGAAATTTTATGTAATCGGGTCTAAAATCCCAGCGGAAGCGTAATTGTCCAGGATATTTCAACTGATGCCCGAGTTACTTGACTACACTTACCTAACTGTAAATATTTCTTACCCTTCAGCTCCAAAAAACACTCTCTAGAAGCACTGCACCTACCTAAGAGTTCAGAAACTAAGCCAGCCCTAGAACTTAACCATGAAGAACTTCATAACATCCTGTCTTTGCTGTAGATTGTTTGTTGAACTATCTGACAGAGTGGTTAAAACCCCGCTAGAGCTGGGTCTGTTAAACAAAAGTATGAGTACACTGCTGTGTAGGTAGTAACATATTTGCTATTATGGCTAGAACTGGGTGACATTTTACAGAAAATTTGTCCAAGAAAATGTAGATAAAAAAGCAGATCCATTCATCCACATTGCTTGTATAAAAACCCTTCTCAAAACCTCCTAAAAGTCAAAATACCTCCATTTAAAAAAGCACCTAAAGTACCAAAGAGACTATACTAGTAGCATTTTTAGCACTGCAAGTTACGTCTTTTGAAACTGTGCGTGACAACTTGCCCTACCGCCCTTCTTCACTTCACAGACAAGTCTGACATCAAAACCCCAAATCAAAACTCAACTGGGAAGCTGAAAAATAACCCGGGCAACAAACAACAACAAATGTTAAAGGCATATCCAGCTACACCCTCAGCCACATCTGCAAAGCACTTATTTCTCACTGTCTGCTCTTGGGGATAAGATATTATCCCTATGTTAAAGATGAGGAACTGAGGCATGAGGTAAACAGTTCACAGTCATAGCAGAGGGCAAGATCAGGACACCCAAATCCCAGGCTGATAACGCTCACCGCAAAGCCTTCCTTCTCTTTGATCTATTCTCTTCTTGAATGCATATTTCTTCTAAATATCAGGCCTATCTAATGGCTCATTTGAAAGCCTGGCTTCAGTCTTTTAAGAGAGCTTAAGACATGGTCTCATAAGGTCTCTCGCTTAAAAATTGATGAACAAGAACAATAGATACGAGCTAGCACAGGGCAAAGCTTCAGTTTGTCTGTATAAATCCTGGCAGGGAGCACCTGCTCCCTGCAGTCCAACATCTTGAAGGCCACACGGCAAAAGAATGCATGTCCCTTCAGGATAAGAGCAGCATTCGTGCAGGAAAACAGTCAGAAGCCATGTAAAAGGACTGACCTTCATCTCCACACACTAGCTTCTTCACCACACAGGGGATCTCTGTGTAGCCAAAGCCTTTCAGCTGCTCCACCTGCTGAGCTGTGATGGGATGTTCCCACATGGCCGTGTTCATAGCTGGGCAGAAGAGCAGAGGTTTGCTCAGATCCCAAGCACGGATGACACAAGTCTGCAAGAGAAGCCAAGAGATTCAGCTCTGAGCTGGGTTGTTTTTCCTCACTCCTTCTCATCACCCTGCTGCACAGAAATGCTTTCTCAGCCTGGGTGTCATTAGAGGGCCAAAAGCCACAATATGTCAGTGCGGCTGGACTAACTCACAGGCAGATCCACAGTGCTGCTCCTAATGTGTCTGACATTCCAGCAAAGCTCAGCTCTGACAGGTAAGAAGTATGAGGGAGGCTACAACGAGGATAGATCCCATCCTACTCCGGCTTGGGGCCAAGCAAGCAGCCCAATCGCTGGAGCAAACCAAGCTGGAATACCATATGTACAGACTGCCAGCCCATGAGGGAGACTGCGAGAGGCTGAGGGGTGGCCACAGATCATATCAGCTAAAGAGAAATCCCCAGGCAGCACTTCCGATAAGCCAGCTGTAGAGCTACACATAAAAAGTTGGCACATGAGACTTTTTTAAATGATGCGCCAACTGGATCTGTAACTCCTCCCAAGGGAAGCACTTCTGCTTCCAGGATATAAACAGAGGATAACATGGACACGCGTGGGCTGTGGCAGAAGATGCCGGCAGATTACAAACCATCTAGCAGCTCCTGCGTGCTAAAGAGAATCATATCTGACTCCTCAGTGATACAGAGCTTCCAGATAACCCAGTATCACCTCACCTCCTTAAAAAGATAAATGCTGGGCACCCTTAATGCAATGTCCATCAGTTTTCCTAGACCTAGCAGCAATTAAATCACACAAAGGGAGCTTCTCAGGTAGCAACAGTCCCTGGAGCAGGGTCTCTGCCCAGATCATAGAGTGCTTACGAGAACCCTGCCCATCCGTTGCCCTGTGATTTGAACCCTTCCCAGCACAGGAAAGTCTGCTAGAATCTGTTCCAACTTGCCAAACAGCATCTCCAGCACTTTCTTTCTATTGCTGTATTTGCCTCTTACCTCCACAAGGCTCTCTGAAAAGACTGGTAGGAATTTGTGAAGCCATGAGTCCCTAACATCCTTCCTGAGCTGCTCCCTCCACTCCCACCATCACATCTATAGCACCAAGGAGAGCCAGAAGGACAAGGCACCACTTGTCCCTCCCACAGCTTTATCTGGCTTCTCTCAGATCTCCAGTGATCTGCTCACACAAACGAGGGCTGTTGCCCCACTGAAGGCCCCCATCACCCAACAGAGAAGCACACTCTCTTTTAACACACTTTCTGATCAGCCCTTGAATCAGAGCACCTTTAATACCAGAAAAACAAGCCTGAACAAGCAAAATCCCCCTGTAGTTGAAACTGGAAGGTAAGTAAGTGTGAGCATGTTTGAATTTCTGTGCTAGGCAGTTAGGTGAGGGAGGAGGTGAGGTAGCAGGAAGTAAACAATTTTATCTGATCTCACAGGTGTCCTTCCAGATTGCATCTAAAAAATGCAGAGAGGAACTAAAAAGTGAGTGCAAGTGTGTACATGCACGTGTGTGAGTGTACATGTGTGACGGAGAGAGGGTGCAGGTAGAAAGAGAGAAATACCACCCGTCAGAAAAAGCAGGAAAGGCACAAAGCAGGGACTGGGAAATAATGGAAGAGACTGACAGAGCTGAGGAATGGGAAGGGATGTAGGTCAGGGAAGGAAAGAACAGCTGCTTGAGAAGAAATAGAGGAACCATGTTGGAGGAAGAGAGAGACAAGCATAAGAAGTGGGAGCAAAACATGCAAATCTCACTCAATATCATCTCTTCTCGATGCTGCAGAAGCACAAAAGTTTCCATCAGAGAAAGGTCAGACAGTCTAAGGCTGGGAGGTGAGAGAACTCTCAGGCAGAGCTCTGGTTACTCACCAGCAGGTTGTCACAGATGCCATTCGCGAGCTTTGCCAACGTGTTTGCATCAAGAGGTGCCACCAACATGAGGTCAGCCCACCGTCTGAGCTCAATGTGCAGGACTGGGTCTGAACGACCTTTCCACAGCTGCGGATGAAACAAGATGCAGTTGAGCAAACCCTTCCCATGAACACTGTGAACAACGGGCACTTTATCAATCCCACATTAGTAAATACCATGTAAATTTAAGTGGAACAAATTATTCTCACATCAAGCAAGACCTGACAGCGTGGAGAGTCAGGGACTGCAGCCACGGTGCTCACATTTGTGACTTCACTGCTCCTCCAGGGAAAGCCATGTTGCCACTACGTTTGGGAAGCACATTTAACGGATGACATGTATCTGCTTGGTGCTCTACAAACAGGTATCCTTTCCCCACAAAGACAGCAATGCCCACATCCAACAGCCACAGATTTTAACTCACAGGAAAGAGCTTTCTCCATCCACTTCCCATTCACATCAGCCTTCAGCTTCAGAATTGTTTGTAAGAGCTCCCTCAACATGTAGCATATCTCAACAGAGAAAAAAGCTCCATCCTATCAGCCAACTAAAAGCAGACAGGACCAAAGCAGGGGTCACGTTTCCTGAGGAACCCATGTGATTTAGAAACTTTGCATTTCTTTAAAGTGAAGCTGTTCTCTGGCTTTTAAGGAGTTACAGACACCCTAACTGCACAAGTGTCTTTTCAATGAGGATGTACACCCCTAGGCATATTCACAGCAGCAAAGTAAACCCTTGTGACTACAGCAGGGAACAGTCCTGTCAGCTTTCTCCATGATGGATGAGGTTTAGCCAACCAGGTATTTCCCTCTTCTCATGGCTCTCAATGAATATTTCTATTTTCACTAAAGTTCTGAGCTGCTCAAGAGTCCTGGTCTTAAGAATTCTTAAGAGTGCAGTTAACTGGGAAAGTGTCAAGAGAAACTGCAAAGAGCATCAGGTGCTTAATCCCCAGAGAACACACACAACCACAGGCCAGCAAGAGGTACATCAGGGCCACAAACTGTTCCTCCTCTGAGTCACTGGAAACCACAACAAAAAAGTAACATCCGGAAAGCTGGTGCTTCCTGACACCTTTCCCAGCTCCTCCACTCACTTCTATTTTTCCTAGAAGCACTGAAAATTGTCGTTTTTCTTTTCAGAGTAAAATCTCTCACAAAGAGAGAGAGAGCCTTATTTCCCACCCTTCTCTCAGAACAGCATGTTGTAAGGTCTCCATGCCTGCTTTCCAGTGGGCCAACAAACCTCAAAGCCTGACACGCTCCGCTTCTTTCACCACACTGAGGCCTCCTCAGAAATAACTGCCTGGAGCTGTAGCACCCTGTGACCCAGCAGATCTCCACTGATCTCCTTGAGCAGCCAGAAAGCTTCCTGGCCATTGCCAGGACCTGGCCAGAATCTCTCCTGGTAACTGGGAAGTCCTACACAGTGTGTCCACTCGTAGGCAAGGTCTCCATCTTCGCTGTGAGAGGGTCCTGCTTTTATACAATCTAACAAACAAATTAAGTAGAGAAAGGCATGGTAACATCTGGTGGGTTGGCTTCACTTCACTCGGGCAGCTCTGGCCAGGATCCGGGACACGTCCAGGAAGCTCCTGTTTTGGTATCATTCTCCTTTTGGATTCCACCCAAAGCCTGGCCAGGGCTCAAGGAAGAACCAAGGGAGTTTCTTTATCTACTCAGCTTTGACCACATACTTCCAAACAAGGCCTGACACCTGGTTTCATGGCCTTGACAACATACCCTTAAATAAGAAAAGATAAATACATTCGCATGACACTTCCTCTATACCACATATTTCACTAATGAGCATACATATTTCACTAATGATCAGACAATAATGTCATGTAACATTTGGTTGTGAGGTTCATCTAGAGGTCTACTTTGGTTCAGGGCCTATTGTTCAGGCCTTAGTACTTCACACAAGAGCTTTGTTTTTCACTTGAGGGGCAGGCAGGCTCTGAAAACACAGAGGAAGAAGCTGTAATACAGACCAGGCGGTGCCCAAGGTGACCCAGTCAGACACCAGGTGAGTTTTAAAGCAGTGTGGGCAGCTTTGTGAATGTCAGCAATGTCTGTAGATTCAGAATATGTAGTGCTAAGGAGAATTAAGCTGTTGCCTTCGTGCCAAGTATGACTCGCAACAAGCACCCAACAACTTCACCGCGACTCTGCAGTGGCTTTCTTGACGTTTCCTGATTGCTCTCTCAGAGCTGTCGATAGTGGCTGAGCCCAGGGTGGTGAGAGACCACTTCTACCCTCACCGCCTGCTGCAAGTCTGCCAGCGCAGTACAAAACCCAGCGGTACAGCCAGGACAGCCTTTCTTTTCATCCTCATTTACAGCACCATGGTTGGAACCACGTAAGCCATGTTCCAAAGCATACATTACTAGAATAAAGAAACAAAGGGAGTCTTGGCCCAGGATTAAAAAAATAAATAAGCTAATGTGGTCTCTTGCAAAGAAACTTAGAGGAACACTTCTATTTGCCGTTCAGCACTTGAACAACTAAGTGAATCTCCCAAGGGGCCTGCTTTTTTTCTGAAGCATGACCCACTGGCCTTCTGGAAGTGGAAGGCAGGAGCATACGACAGAACTACTTGAATTATAAAATACGTGGCTAGTGGGGACAGGACAGAAGCCTCCCAGTCTCCAAAGAAAGAACAACTCACCTGCCATTCATCTTCATCGCTGTAGAGGGTGACAGGAATCTCCTGGGCATTGTAGAAATGTTTTGCTCTCTCAGTAGTGACCACCTTCACTTCAAGCTAAGCAGAAAAGAAAGTCAGACCAACGGTTAGACTTGAGGACATCCTGGAAAGCTGGGTAGAGGTAGAGAGCTCAAGCAGCAAAGATTTTGAAAGCTGTGTGGATTCTCAGAGGACTTCTCCCTACAGTGCATATGTGCATAACTGCACCTATTCACAGTGGAAAGACCAGGCTGCTGCAGGTGCTTGCAGGCAAAGACTCATTCCATGCCACCCTGAAAAGGGGAGGTGATTAGTCACCGCCTGCCAAACATGTTCACATGGCCAGTTCACAGCGGGGACAGCAGAGAGGACACAGCAGGTCAGAATGAGATACAGTTCTGCCCAGAACTTCAAGGAGACTGGAAGAAGCAAACCAACGCTCTGTGAAAGATGTCCTTCAATCTCAAAATATACCTGCCAAAGGGAGTAGGAGAGCATCTTGCCTCAGTGGATGCTGCCTTAACCACAGCACAGAGGATTGCCGAGGGGTGGCATGCCCACACGGCACTTGCAGGATCATCCTTCCCACACTGGGAGCCAAGAGGAAGCTCTCTGCCAAGAGAAAGCACAGAGCTGAGCGATCAAAAGTCCTGCTGAGGGACAAGCTGGCTAGCTGGGGCTCAGCACGGCCACCACAAAGCAAGCCCACCTCTGCTGCACAAGGCTTCACAAGGAAGAGTGGCTTTGAAGACGGTTTCTTGGTTTCTTGGTTGAATGAACCACGTTGTGCACCTCTCTCTGTCTCTTTCTGCCCCTGCTTCTCTCTCTCTCTCTAGATGATCTCCTGGCGCCAAAGGCAGGAAAGTAGCTACAGACTACTAGATACTACTTTTTAAAACCTTGTTAATCAGACTTGCTCCAGCCAGGGGTAAAAAATACTAGAAGCAAGTCAGGATTGCATCTTCCAGCTATCCTTTCTATCAAGGCAAGATGTTGGAAAGAGGAAAATCTCTATGGAGGTACCTTCATAGCACAGAGTTTCCGTGTAGCCTAAACAGTAAACCAGCAGCTTCTGCAAAGGAAAAGAGAGACTGGGTGAAAATATACAAAGGTTCTCTCTGAAATTTTAGATAAACCTGCCTGGCTTGTCAAAAGCCAGTGGAACCTTCAGTTCTGCAGTGTACACTGAGGAAATCCTGTCACATCCCTTGGATGTTTATTGGACACGCACAGTTAGAAGGTGCTAAGATGCCCTACGACACGAGATCCTTTCATTTCCTCCTGCAGAAATCTTCACAAGAGGAAAAGGGAGGTTTTCCTCTGGTTTCTACCTGTCACACCTGTTCAAAGCTGTAGCTCTGATAAATGTTGCAAACAGCTGCTTGCCACACGCAGTGAAGCTGAGGTACCAGGATCAGCCGCAAAGTGGAGCCAGTGCTGGAGAGGCTCTGCATGTGCTGATCACTCCTATGGCAAATGCAACCCTATTTCCACCTGCAATTCCTCCCAAGGTTGTACCTTAAAAACAGCCAACAATCGGGCCGATGCATGGAGGGAGTGCTCCAAAAAGACTGTTCTTGTGGAAGATGCAGCTCAGGCCACTGATTACAGTGAAAAATAAGCCTTTTCCTAGTTATTGGCCACTTTCAACCACAGTCTACTCCTCCAAGCAGTTCACAGTGCAACCCACTGCGTGGTTCTATTAGCACAACAGAGAGCTGGGGAAGAAACCAGTCTCACCAACAACCTTCCCACTAGAAAACTATGGCCTGAGGTACAAAACTGTTGAAGCACTCGGTCTGAGCACTCTTGCTAAAACAGACTGCCAAAAACCTCCAAACTCCAAGAAGTTATCTTCAACAGCAGTGGCTGAAGTGACAAAACATGTTAACCTATCTCCCCAACACTATCTATTCGACCAGGAATGGAGCAGTGGTGATTATCTGCATCCTACTTGACTAGAATAACAGCTGGGAGCAGCAGAAAATCCCAGTCTTACCATATCATTTGGCAATTTTTCCCATTTCCTGAAGAAAAAGTAACGGGAAAATACAGCTGTGTGTAACACCAGTATTCAGTACCGCACATCTGGCTCTTTGCCTCTTCTAAATGTCTGCTCTTGCTCGAGCAACCCTCGTTTGGAATCACAGCCGTGCTTCTAGCGCTTTCAAGTGTGAAGATCATATTCACAGCAATCAACTGTATTGTTTCCATATTAACCTCACCTCACAGGAAGCTCTTTGGGGCCAAGCAGCGACACCTGCAAAGGTGCTAACGCCGCTCTCTGCTACGTCATGGCCTTCAAGGAGGGGTTAACCTCGCAGCCTGCCAGATGCTATTTATTTGGTGATTTTAAAGAGCAATGTACAGTTTAAAGAGGCATGCCTGCTCTCCGAAATGGTACCAGTAGGCCAGGGCTGCACAAAAAGTTATCTTCAGTAATGTTTGTTACTGGTTTTCTTATTTTTTAAGTTAGCCAAATGACACAAGGATTTGTAGGTGATCCAATTCCACCTACCTTATATTGCTGCTTGCTACAATTGTGTCATTATTTAAAATTTTCTAATCTAGACCAGAAATACCCCACAAAAATTCCCAAAAGACACTCTTTTTTTTTTTTCCTAAGATAGCTTCATAACCATCTCCAGTCTTAAAAAAGTACTTATTTCTTCAACACAGAGAACAGCTGGATATTGAGTACTGCATCCAACCTACTACAAGCTAGAGCATACCAGAGGGATATGTTCAAGGACTCTGAGTGGTGGTGACTCCACCACTCCCCCGAGAAAGTTGCTCTGTTAGTTAAATATTCTCCCTAATTAAGGTTTTCTGCTGGGGTGGGCTCCTGGATCCCTTGTTCTGAGCAAGTCCTTCAAGTCCCTCCAGCTACGTTGGAAAGAGATCAGTGTTCTCAAGATCACTTTGGCCTACATAGTTTTTTTTCTTTCTATTTACCTGGCACACCCTCTGTTTGCCTGTGGTTATCTCTCTGCTTCAACAGTAAAGTCTAGCCACACTCAAACTCCTTTCCTGGAGACAGTTTAGACTCATTAGAATTCTTTCATTTGGACCATTTTGGTCAGTTCTCCAGAACAAATTTTACTGGCAAAACTGTGTTCACGCAGTGTTGGTCTCTGCTAGAGGATTCTACCGTCACAGCCATCTTGCTCAGGGTAAGGGCATGCATACAATTTTTTCACAACTTTCCCACTTTGACAGCAAAATCATTCCAGACAGACCAAGCTTTGGTAAGAACTGCTGCAGAAGAGAACGAGCAGCTCCTCTGTTAAATGGCACCTATGAGCTGACATAGAGATTATCCAGCAGGAGCACAATGAAATGACGTGACAATGTGATTTAAACCTAGAAGTCCAGATGACATCCTGTAGCTTCAAGAGGAACATGTTTCACCCATAGAAAAGTCTGTCATTGCCTTTCCTTATGACCAACTGATATCCTGCCAGTGTGATTTTTGTCATCGTATTCCTGCCAGGCCATTCAAACTTCCTAGGAATCAGTCTGAGACAAGGTGTGTGAGTCTAGAGACAATCACCAGAGTTACCCACAGTGTCCTGATGTGACACCACACGCTGTCTCCCCGCAACACCAGGTGCAAGGGTAACAACCTGAAAGGTATAAGGTGGAGCCATAGAAATTTCCTAGATCTTCAAAGAGGTGAAACAAAAGGCAGCAAGATGTAGTCATACCCATCATCACCCTCAAAGAGATGTTTAACGAGTGCAAAATCACACTGCCAAGTTGTTCACCCAGCATCGTTTTAGCTAAAACAGCAATTTAAACAAGCCACTGTGATTTCAAGCCTCTGACCGCATTTCCTCTGGTATCAAAGACGCCTTCTGCTCCTGCTCTGCTTCCATCGATGGCTTTTTAAAGTTCTGTTCCATCGGTAAAGAAATTGATGAAACAGACCTGTGCAGGACTTAACAAACTCAATGGAAAAGTCACACTGACTCAGTAGCCTTCAGATCAGGCCTTGAACTCACATAAAAAGGAGTAAACACATCACTTGAATTAACAAATTAAGTACCAGAAGGTCCTGGACTGGATACTTCACTTTCACTTTTTATACAACAAAAGCCTAAAACCAGTGGCCACAAAGCCTGCAACAGATGTCACAGAACCTCTGGGCCTTCACAGAGAACTTAGGTCCAACCCTCTGCAGTTTAATTATGAACCAAATGCTCAGAGAGAAGGAACGTGTTTGACCTGCAGCAGATCATTTGCTTTTGCCCTGTCACTGCAAAGAAGGATGTTCCAAGCACCAAGAGCAAAGGAAAAGAGACAACAGGGAAGCCAGTTCCAGAGACAGAGAGTTAGAAGATGCATATCCCTGGCTCTGCTCTGGTCACCCTCCTTCCTTGGTATCATTTCCATTTGTTCCTCGTACTGCAGGCTATGGCTTTTGGCCTTACTAATCATTTCAGGTCACACAATAAATTAACTGAGGCCCTCCCTCTTTGCAACCCACAACGTCAGCCCAACAGCTCACCACATCTTCTGTACCCTTTCCAGCTCTGATATCAACACCAACCAGAGTTTAGAGTTCCTCAGAGATCGCACCTCTTTTTACTCTATTTTAATGTGTCTGCAGGTCTGAGGTAAAGCTTCCCAACCCATCCAAAGCGATATCCATTCAGTAATCTAACCAATATACCTGGATATGTAAGTGCACCCTCTTGTTCCTGCCACTTTCATTTCACTGCTCCAAAACAGATGCTTCATTTCTTAAAAGCTAAAGGTTTCTATGGTTTCCTCTAACTTTCTTCTAAAGTAAAAGAGCAGCACATTTCCCTCCCTGATTCTAGTCACTAGTGGCCTCTGCCGGACACCTCTGTTACTCCAGATAATAAACTAGTGAAAAAAAAATGCACAGACATCTATATTGGCTTGTATTTTCTATTTCTGTTTCTACAAGACCTGGTTTCCCTTTGGTGGTCAGACAGCAGTGTCCGACTGCAAACTCCACAGCTCATCTATGGAAAACTGCAAGTTCCCAATTAGAGACTTCAAGTTCCAGAAAGCATCCATCTGTGTCTGGAGACAGATCTGATGATTGACAAGAATGTATTTCAGAAAAATATTTCCTATTTAATACATTTTAACAGAATGAAGCAAGCTGAGCTGAATAATAGTACTTTCATATTCCAGAATCTAAACCTCTGTCTATGGAAATATCCAGGAACAGTTACTGCTCTTCAAACCTGATATAAAGTTAACTCTTAAGTATGAAGAAGTATGAAATGAAAGGAAAAAGTATTAATGGATTTTTAAAAACAGGATGATAATAAATAATTATAATAAATAATACCCTAATAAATTTTCAAACTAAAGAACTCAAGGCCAGAAAGAACTTTTCATTTCACTTGAAGCCATCAAATCTCTCCTCAAAATGAGAAACAGGATAACACCAACTTTACAAGACTCCTACCAATAGATTTACTCACCACCGGGATTTTGAGCAATTCGGCGATGAGGAGAGGCAGCTTCAGGGCAGCCACACTTCCAGTCACACCCACCAGGACACGGGTTTTCTTCTGTGACACAGATGAGCTCTTTTCTGCAGGAAACCCTGGTTCTGGTGGTGAGAAGGGTTCCATGCTCCCATCAAACTCTACAAGCACAGAAATACAAAGACACTTGACTAACAGACCCAGCTCTCTCAGCAATTCCTCATCAGAGAGATGCTCCAGTCCCCTCATCATCTTTGTAGTCCTCCCCTGGACTCTCTCCAGTAGTTCCTGGGCTTTCTTGAACTGGGGAGCCCAGAACTGGACACAGCACTCCAGATGTGGTCTCACTAGGGCACAGCAGAGAGAGAGGAGAACTTCCCTCGACCTGCTGGCAACACTCTTCTTAATGCAACCCAAGAGACCATTGGCTTTGTTGGCCATGAGGGCACACTGCTGGCTCACGGTTAACTTGCTGTTCACCAAGACTTCCAGGTCCTTCTCTGCAGAGTTGCTTTCCAGCAGGCCAGCCCCCAACCTGTACTGGTGCCTGGGGTTGTCCCTCCCCAGGTACAGGACTCTACACTTGCCTTCTCCACCCAGCTCTCCAGCCTGTCCAGATCTCACTGAATGGCAGCACAGCCTTCTGGTTTAACAGCCATTCCTCCCAGTTTTGTATCGTCAGCAAACTGGCTGAGGGTGCACTCAGTCCCTTCAGCCAGGTCATTGATGAGTATGTTGAACAAGACTGGACCCAGTACTGACCCTGAGGTATACCACTAGCCATGGGCTTCCAACCAGACTCTGTGCTACTGTTCACAACCCTCTGAGCCACTCAGCCCACCTCACCATCCCCTCATCTAGATCACACTTGCACAGCAGTTGTAACCCATGTTACGATTCCACACCGAGACACGTGAGCACAAACACAGAATGGCCTCGACTGGAAAACACCTCTAAGATCATCGAGTCCAACCACTAACCTCACGCTGACAAGTCCTCGGAATGTCCTTTCTAACCTCTTTGCACCCAGCTGCTGTGACACAACAGCAAGGACAAGTTCTGGTTCCACACTCTACTCGGCATTAATATGTTTCGTTTGGGCCCCTGAGGTTTCTCTGTGTGTTTATAAAAAAACTGTGAGGCTAGGAGCATGTTATTAGCTTGAGTTTCTAGGCACTGATTAGCAAGAGTAAATAGAGGCGAGGAAATCCACCTTGCATATTGGCTAAGCGATGCCAGTGCTACTGCAACACTTTCCGTGTTCATCTATATCTAATGAGAATAGATATACACATCACAGCAGAAACACCCACTTCCCTTATGATTACTAAACAGCAATTAATTCAGAGAAGCATCCAGAGCTCAAAGTCTGGGGCAGATGATGTCATTGTTTAATAGGCAGCTTTCAAAAAGAGCCATTAGTGATAAAATAAAACCACGATGTTCTAGGTTGTGCTCTTCTCTTAACCCGGCGCAGCTCTGGGGGATCAGCTCAGAAGCCTTTAGCCAGCACGCAGTTTACAGGCCTCCTGAATTATTTTATCAGCTTTTTAACCCCGCGTAACGCTGCAAACAACTTCAAAGGGCCGCTGAGGCAGAGAGCGGAACCGAGAAACGCCGGGGACTGTTAGAACGTAAATAAACAACGTTTGTGTACCGGTAGAGGCACGGCGGAGGTGAGGAGAGCGATAACTCCCCGAGTTCACGCCTCGGGGACCGCAGGGACCTGGCCTGGGCTCGGGCCCGCTCCCGTGAAGGCCTCGGCCCGCCTCGTCGCATAGCAACGGGGGCGCGACCCCGGAAGCAGAAGGGCACGCTGGGAAAAGCCGCGCCCCGTCCTCAGCGCTGATTGGTCCTGGCTGCGCATGCGTAGGGTGGCGGGCGGGAATGTGGCGGCTGCGGCGACCTCTTGGTTTCCCC
>NW_010296327.1:18114-34882 GCF_000700745.2 Antrostomus carolinensis | reverse complement strand
GTTTACCTTGGTGGATGAGGACTGGGTTAGAATGTCCTTTGATGTGTCCGGTTCTGGGCCCTGCAGTTCAAGAAGGACAGGGAACTGCTTGAAAGAGTCCAGTGCAGAACCACAAAGATGATTAAGGGAGTGGAGCATCTCCCTTATGAGGAAAGGCTGAGGGAGCTGGGTCTCTTTAGCTTGAAGAAGAGTAGAACGAGGTGTGACCTCATTCATGTTTATAAATATGTAAAGGGCGAATGTCAGGAGAATGGAGCCAGGCTCTTCTCAGTGACGGCCAACAGTAGGACAAGGGGCAATGGGTGCAAACTGGAGCATAGGAGGATCCATGTAAACATAAGGAAAATCTTTTTCACTGTGAGAGTGTCCAGACACTGGAACAGGCTGCCCAGAGAGGTTGTGGAGTCTCCTTCTCTGGAGATGTTCAAAACCCTCCTAAATGCATTCCTGTGTGACCTACAGTAGGTGACCCTGCTCTGGCAGGGGGGTTGGACTAGATGATCTTTCGAGGTCCCTTCCAATCCCTAACGTTCTGTGATTCTGTGATTCTGTGATAATTATATAGCACAGGCTTCTCTTTGGCCAAAAAATTATGGCTCATGAGACACCAGTGATGGTGGTGGAAACAATGCAATGTAAAACAGGTGTAAAATGATAGTCTGAGCCATAGTCACTGTGCAGTAAAACATTAATCACTCTTGGGCTTACAACGCAGGTGTCAAACTAATCCTTAATAGTTTGCCAACCACAAGTATGTCAGATTGTTATCACAGAGAATAAGGGGGTATAATCTGTAGTTTCAAACAACAAAAAAAAAGTTAAAGAAGTTTCAAGAAATTCTTGAAGATAGTTCAAGAAATTACAAGGTTAATCTTCATGATGTTAACCTTGGAAGATACTCAGTGTCCTGTCTAGCCAGCAAGGGCTGAGGCTGTACTGTGCTCTTCCCAGTGTTTACACAGTGTTGATGTGCTAGCCCGTTCAAAGTATGGACAGGCAACTTCTCAAATGCTTGAAGTAGTGGCCAGTCTTCTGCAAAGCATTAGGAAGAGCAAAAAGACCTGAGTAAACACCACAAGCTGCAGAAAGGACAAGGGACCAGTGATATAGTGCTTTGTGAAAACAGTCTGATTTAGCAGTCAATGTCAAAAAATACAGTTCACCGAGTGGCTTGTTCTGATGGGAAGAGGGACCCCCGTCTGGGACCTTGTGCCCCAGCCACATCAGCTCTATTTGGTAGCAGCAAAAAAAACCAAAACCAAAAACCAAAACCAAACCAACAAAAGCCTAAGTGAAGAATTTGCTGAGAACAGCATAGAGAATAACAAACATTCCTGGCATTTATGAGGTCTCTCTCTTGCCATTTAGAGGGGAAAAAGTGGTAATACAACTGTTTCTAAACAAGAAGAGTAAGTGGTGATACCAGTTCATAAGGCAACATCTTTCACTGCTCACTTACTGGATTTTATGACACAATATCATTCACACTGCACAACTTGAAACTGTTCCCTTTGTACTGTGTGGAGGGGCATGAAATGCAAGCCCAGAGCCAAAACCTTCGGAACAATTTGTTTTTGAAACAGGAATGAGGGGGATCTGTGCTTTCTGACTGTCTGTATACAACAGATCAAGTTACACCCTCAGTACCAGCATCCCGTATTCAGCAGGGAAAGAAGGTGAGAAGTGAAAAATGGAAAAAAGTCATTAGTGCTTTAGAAAGACTGACTATTGAGTCTTCTTTTTAGAAGAACAGTGTCCAAAAAGAAAGTTTTCAAGTTGAGGACTGGAACTGATATACATGTTGTGCAGGCAGGTTTCATGGCTCATCTCCAGAAGTGTGCTCAGCTACTTAACTCTCTTTGAAATACGAATCTTAAGACCCTAGATCACTTCTTTGCTTTGTTTCCAGGGCTGATCATCATCCTAAAATGATCTCCAACAGAACCTCTGTTCTGATATCTTAAAATGTACTGTTGAATCCTTAATTTTATTTTTCTGTCTCTAATGATATTCATAACTTCATGCATATCAGCATCAGATTTTAGGAGTCTGAGGTGAAAACTGCAATCACCATAAAATTTTTCCTCCATATGCTAGTATGTGAAAAAGATATGCAAGTCTTTGTTTAATGTGAAGTTAATTTTCCTGTGGACTAGGTTTACTGGTTACTAGATGACATTATGCTACAAAAAGCCAAAGTCCTGGTAATTAAGAGCAGACAGTTCTTTACAATGTGCTGCAGATACAGCAGCAATTCATCAGTGACATTTGCAAATTGTGGCACTGTGTGCTCCTTGCACAAAAGGCACAGCTGCCTGCAGATAACATCAGATCAGCAGCGATGGGGTCCCATTTGTTTTCTCTCTGCCTCTTGCTGTCTCATTTGGGGAGCAGGTGAATATCAGCTGGCTCAATCTGCTCAACCTCTGGGGCTGGTCTTCTGGGAGGCATTGCTCACAGAGCTGAGCAGCAACGCACTTGTTTGCCTTGCTGATTTGGGCAAGCTTAGCCCAAAATGTATTACCCTCACCTACACTTTAACTCCAAGCTCTGGAGAGCTGTGGAAAAATAATTGCACACACATGTACCGAGCTTTCAGGGGAGTCCCGATGATTCACATTACTCATGCTTGCAAATGTTTGCAGCCCTGAGCTGGGCGTTTGTTGGGGCTAGGGCCATAAACAATATATTCATCGATAGTGGTTTTCAAGGCAGTGAGAGTTACTTAATGGGTGGTCTTCCCTGGCTTTTGCATCTTAATAGATGTCACATAATGTGACAGTGTGCATCATTATGTGGACTTCTCCTGGCACTGTGTAGGTGGTTGTGATTATCACATCTACAAAGACCCTTGCATGCTACCCTTGTTATTTCTAGCTTGAGGTTAGTCAGAAATGAGGACTATGGTAGGTATTCAAGTGGTGATGTGTGTGCTATTGTCAGTGAAGTTTATTCTGTTCTCTCTCTCTCTCTTATTCTCTCTCTTGCATGTTTAGTTTAGCATGTTTTACAGCAGGGGTTGTCCTCTTGGTAGGAGAACAGCACGTGTTCGAAGCAAACTATGCAAAATGGAAAGCCCCAACCTCACAGCAAATCTAGGCTGGGGGCGACACTGCCCAACATAGGCAACAGGAAAGGGTGAAGAAGGGTAGGTGGCAAGACTTCTTATCTGCAGTGTTAATTACACATGCATGGCCATGTGTGATGAATGGCATCAGACTGGTGTCCATTCTTCCACGAGGAGGGACCAGATGGTGAGTGGGGACCCTGGGAGCAGGTGAGTACATTCTCCGTGATGTTCAGTCTACTGTATGATGAGAAGATGTATGTAACTTGACATCAAATGTTACTATGTATTTTATCACTGGTAGCTTCTTTCTTAAGCCAGAATTTGCTCTGGGGCTAGGGCAAACTGGGCCTGAGGGCATGATACTTCCTACCATAGCTTGGTACCCCCAGGGCAGCGGCGGGCACAGGGTGAGGACTGGCACAGGACAGTCCCAGTCCCATAGCTGCCTGCCGGACTGCTGCCATGCTGTAGCAGTGCATGCTTGTAAACTGCAGACTTAGACAAGCAGTTCTGATTGTGCAGGGCTGTATCCTGTGCTTTGAATTGCCGCTGCCTGTAACACTTCGTCAGTAACTCCCCAGGAGCTCTGGTGACTCAGTTTCAGTGGAAACTAGCTAACCAGCTGTTGTAACTGTGATAAGCATCATTACATTTGTAGTATCTGCTTGAACTTGCCACAGGTAGAACTCAATCATGAATAAGGAAAAAAAAAAAATCCTCAAGGAGAAAATAAAATGAACAGCACTCAGCCTGTAAAAACCAAATGTCAGTTATAACATATGCACAGCTACTGTGTGTGTAAGTGATAAATCATTCTGGGTGCGGCATGCATTAAGCTTTGCACAAGTAACAAAAAAACTCAGTTACTATATAATAATGGAAAAAAAGGCCTGTATTCAATACCAGTGTCTAAAGAACTAAGTTTTCTACTTCTGAATCATATAGCATAGGTTTATATGTCTCACGACAATGTGAGAATAAGCTCTGGGCACTCTACCTTTCAGTACAGGCAGAAAGCAGGCACTGGATTGCCTTATTTCTTTGTTCCAAAGTAGAGCTAACACATGTTGCTTGAGGTCACTGGCTTTGTGTTGGTAGCTATTCCCCATGTGATATTTGTGACATGCTTTTGTCAAAGAACTGAAAGTGTGCGAGTACTGTCTTAAAATTCCTCACATTTCCAAGGAGGAAAGGTAAATAATTGCTTTGAGCAGTTGCAGGCATTATATATTTCTGAGCTCTGGAGACACTCTAGACAGGAGGAAAACCATGCTCTCTGGCTGGGAGAAATAGAAATAGAAAACAAGTTTCTTGGTAGCTGTCCTCATCTCAGACCTCCCATTGCACACTGAGGCTGAGCCACTGGCTGGGGATGCCTCTGGTAGCATGCTTCGCAGTGTAAACTTAAAGACACCTTGGGATGCTTCTGATAGCAGTGAACTGAAAGACACCTTGATTTTGTTAGTGTGTGGAGGAACTCCAAGTCTCTAATGGGAAATGATCAGCCCACAAGGCTGATCCTGGAGATAGTGAAAGCAAAAGTATTTAAAGAGAGCTCTAAAAACTCAACAGCCTGTAGAAGGATACATGGGAGAATGTCACCTTGCAAAAAGCCTCATCCATGGCAACCCTTGTAAATAAGATGCTTATAATTTAATAGAAGGTGGTTACAATTAAAATTTGAATCTTAACATTGGAAAACACAGTATCTCAGCTTAAAGAGTAGCACTAATACATGTAACAATCCATATGCATCCATTTAGAACTGTGAGTTTGTTTTTATTTCAGCTAAACTGAGCCATATTTTAGTTTCTTGTAAGAAAAGATACATTTTTCTAGTGATGCCTAACCTCCTGTCCCTATGTATTTAGTGATAGCAATATTGTACCCCATGCTTACTGTATTACAGCAAGCTAATGTGGTGGCTCAGTGAAATTAAGTTGAAAATTTAATAGTCTTTGGTGTCAGAATTTTAATTCTGACTCACATAACAAGTTTTCCCTCAGATGTGTTTACAAGAACCTTTAGGAAATTAGTGTGATCAAAATTTACTGTGACATTTACATATATAAAATGTGGTATGTGAGGCACGCCACTGAGCTGCACCACAAGGGTTTTGAATGAGGGAGTTAAAGAGGAGGTAGGGAAAAAACAGTTTACAGTTGTGATAAAGAAAAGAACTCTGTAATCCACAGCCCTCAAGTGTGGACCAAACGTACTGGGAAACACCAAACAACTGGTTTTCATCACTCCCTTGTGCTGGAGAAAGGGACCTGGCATGGCACGCATCCTCTGTGTCCTCTAAAACACATCAGGATCCTTTCTCTAGTGAACGTGAACAACACAAGGCATCAGGTAAACTGTATGTGCTGCAGCCAGTGACTGAGTCAGCTCACACACAGCTGCTGGAAAATCCTAATTTCTATCCTGAGTTAAATATGACTCTTTGGATGAGCCTCAGCACTTGGCATGGGCTCAAGGGACTTCCCTTGGGAAGTGACAAACCCCACCCTGGGTGCTGCCAGGATGGGGGCTTGCCCAGGGTTTTCTAACTTTGTAAGTGCATGTCCTCCTAAATGCATGGATGTGTGCACATCCCGATTTCCTCTAACCGCTACCCCCTTCCATCCCCCCCCGCAATGTTTTTTTTGCCTCATGTCTTTTTTTGTTCCCTTACAGAAGCTTCAGCAGAACTGGGAGAAACTGTAAATACTGAATTACTACATTACCCCCTTGAAGGGTAAGTGAGGGGTAAGTGAAGGACAGGAAAAGGGAAGATGAGGAAAGTGCAGAAGAAAAGAGACAACCTTTGGCCTGGGCAGTTTGGTCCCACCACAGATCATCCCATCATTTGCACTGGGCTTCAGTGACCAAGCATGTGGGCAACATTTGTCATTTTATGGGTCAGCAACAGTTTCGTCCCTTCCCTATTGTATGTCATCCCGGTGCAGCCGGACTCTGAATGCTAGCTTTTCTGTTTCTAATGTTATTGACACATGCGCGCAGGCAGTGTGAGTGCATTTAGTGCTGTGATGCCTGCAGCTGAGCAGAGGAAGGAAGGAGGAAGGTTTTGTGGTTACGACACTCTACTGAGACTCGTAAGAGCCCTGCTTTGCTGCTGCTTGTCCTTATGTGCCATGCTGCCTCCCTGGATCCGATTCAGCAGAGCTCTTAGAAGTGCCCTGTGCCTACAGTGTCTGCTGGCTTGTACCTCTGCTTTGCAGAAATGCTGTAGCGCAAAGAGAGTTACAGGTCGCGCTGGGAGAGCTGCCTTGCTGCCCTGGGATTGTGGTGGCAGTCCCAGCTAGAGCATAGGAGGCAAGAAGGGTAACGCAGGCTACTGTGAGGAGGAGGGGTGGGTGCATACCCTGAGGCACTGTCATGATGCCTGTATACACCCTGGACGAGTGGAAGAACAGAAACTAGAAAAACAGAGGTGGTGGGGAAGAGAGATTGCATGCATACACTTGGTAAAGTGCTTGGGGAATGTCAGGTACAGAAGGTGCAACATTATCTGAATACAACCACATAAATACATTATGCCTTAAAATAACATGAGCAATGATTTATCATTAATTGCCATTACAGACCACTTAGTTAATTTTGCTTCAATGTTAGCAACCTTTGTTTTCAGAACGAATGACTGTACGTATCTGGGAAGTCCCTCTTTTCTCCAGAGCTCTTCCAGCATCTCATTCAGCAGCTCAGAATGCCCCTCCTTCAGTTGCTCCATGTACTTTCCCATGAACTTGCAAGTCTTGCTTGGTGATAGCTCTGTCTGGTTGAGCAAGGCAGCTCTCCAGAGCCTCAGGCCTTGCAATGGGAGAGGTTTACAGTTTGTTGGGTGGTGCGTTCTCTGATGGGTAGTATTAGCTGCTTCTGTCATGTGCCACACCCTGTGTCGTCCAGTGGGGACAGTCAAAGCTGGGGGCCTTTGTAGCAAAGGCAGCTTCCAACAGTGCAGTGGGTTCTGTGTTACTCAGGACACAAACAATATCACATTAATTTGTGCACATCAGAAATTGCAGCTTGAACTCTCATTAGGCAATGGGTGCAAGCCTGCCCCATCACTGGGGGTCAGCATATTGATGTTTCTGTTCCAACTATTTTCTACAATGGAAGATCTGCTATTTTTTAGCTCAGTTCTAGCCCTCTTTAAATATGAGCAATGCCAATTCTCACCAGGCTCTGCTGAGATTTCCGGATTAAATTTAATGCTTTCCTCAGGGGTGCAGCTTTCCAGGGTGGGTGGGGGAAGATCTGTTAGTGCGGAGTTTTTCTGAGTCACTTTTGGGACAGAGGATTGAAACTAGGTGAAGGTTCATGCGTGGACCAAAACCCTGGGGCTGGAGCTCCTCTCTCCTGGTGTCAATGCAGTGAGTCACCCCCGTGGGTAGTGCATCGCGTGCCATCAGGGTATCAGGTGGGATCTTGGATGTGCTCGAATTTACTGACAGATGTACCTGAATGCTGCCCCCAGGTAGACAAGAGAAGAGTTTTTAGCCACCCTGCTGGTTCCCTGAAGAGGAGGACCAGTAGCAGGGAAAACTGGGTATGCCAAGGAGCTTCTGCTGGCCGAGGGCTGAGCCCTGGGATGAGGGCTGCAGAGCAGAGCGAAGAGTGCATCTGCCCCATGGGGTGGTCATGGGCAGCTCATGCCTCCTTTTTGCAGGTGCTGTGAGTGAGGGCAGCAGGACATACAAAGCGATGGTTTGGTCTGGGTTGCATTTGCTTCTGGAAAGATGCTCAGAGCTGTGACTCAGAGTACAAACTAGGTCTGGATTTTAAAGCAGCTTGTACCATGAATAATGACACTGTTCCCAAACTCCTTTTGTTTAGCCATGGTGAACTGACTAGAAGACAGAAGGGGAAGCTTGAGGGAGGGATGGACTACAAGAGGAAGGAGTAGTGAGGGATGGTGGGTTTACCCTTACAGGGCAAGGGCAAAGGCAGGGATATTGGTCAAAAAGCAAATGCATGGAGGATTAGCGGAGCAGCTGTGGGCATGCACAAATGAGGAGACTTCTCCTTGTCTAAGTTGGACAGTGTAGAAATTTGCCTCTTTTCATTGCTCCACTTACTACTCCTAAGCCTTCCCATTTCTGCAGTGAGCTCATAACCAGTGTAAGAGTGGCAACCAGTACTGTCCCCATGAGAGTGATCACAGCAAGAGATGGAGAAGGCACAGAGCTATCCACAGCCTCCAGGAAAAAACACAATCTATGACCTTAATGGTAGAAAGGTGGAGACCATGTGTGGATAAAAGAAGTTGCATAAGATAGAAGAGTGTCTTACTGTTAGGCGGTGGGTGAGGGCAATGAGAGCAGCATCTGTCTTCTTCCATGGAGGAAAGCAGAGGGGATGTGGACATCAGAGTGGCCAGAGGGGCCCGTGATGGAGATGGGGAGGAAAGAGGGCCTGAATGACAGGCTTAGCAGCAGAGTGATGGAGAGGACCTTGCATTTACCCATCAAAGTTAGAGTAGTGTTCATAACCTTCAGGAAAGAAGAGAGAGTTTTGGAAAGGAAGGGTGAGGCAGGTTAATGAGTCATCACCTCATCTATGACATATGATAGCAAAGCTTTCCTAATCCCACACACACAGCATTTGCCATGACTTTGGTATCTCCGCTCCTGGCCAGGGCTGCCCCACTGCTGTCAGGAGCCAGTGCCCAGGGGACTTTCCCTCCTGGAGGGTGGCTGTGTGCCTGGGCCCCATGGAGGCAGGAAAGCCCTGAACCTCTGTGCACCCCCATGCTTGCTTCCGTCATGGGAGGAGTGTGAATGGGCACTGTAGGTCCGAAGCACTGGGGAGGGAGGGGTTGGGGCAGGGGCCACGGCCAGCTGGGGCACCCCAACACCTTGCAGCCTCTGCCCTGGCCTCTGTATATCAGAGTACAGGTGTTTTCTTTCTCTCTCTCTCTTTTTTTTTTTTTTTTTTTTGATAGAATTCTATCAAGCAATTAATTTGAATCCTAGACTGGTGTAGTCTCCAGTTTGTACTTCAGAGAGAAAGGCAAGGCAGTCTGATAACCTCAAGGCATTCTCCAAGCAAGCCTCAGGCTCTGCAAATTCCTGTGAAAAGAAAAAAATGAGGGGAAGGTTGCATGTGGGGTAAGGTAACAGGCTATGTTCAGAGAGTTGCTGAAAGCAGCTTCACTGGCAGCAGAAACTTTGCAAACTTTTTGGTACAGTTTACAGCTCTTCATGAGTTAATGTAGTGCTATACAATTTTTTTGAGCAGATGAGGACAAACTTCTTTAATCTCCAGTGTATAGATTGCTTTGTCAGCTTCATGTGCTCTGAAGCAGTAGGGTGACTTCAGTGTCAGGCACAGCCCTCTGTTAGTTGGTGTATTAATCATAAATTAGCTTCAAGAAAGAGAGTGTGGCTGTCAGGGAACAGCCCCAGGTTGGTCACATCTTCTTCTTACCAATTCACTATCGCTGATATGAGCTGAGAAGGACATTAATAAAGTTGGCAGCCTCCTCCACTTTGTGCCCCAAAATGTTAGTACATAAAGAACATTTTTTAAGCCAAATGCCAGTTTGAGTCAGACCTCCAACAGCAAGGCATTTGTCATCCAGATTTACCCTAAGGTACTATTAGTTATAGCTGGCAACACTAGCAATTTAATAATAAATAAAGGTCCCTGTGATCAAATTCTAAAAAATGCTGTAATTTTCTCCAGAATACTTGGGTGAAATATTATTTTCCATCAACAGGTTCCTACCCTTTTCAAAGTTAGTATGTCTTCATCTTCCTTGTTTTCATATAAGGCTGTAAAAAAACCCAAATGCTGCATGCATAGGTATGCTTGACTGTAGCCAATATTTTACAAAGTCACTACAGACCTAGTAAACTGCTACTGTTATGCAGACAATAGCTTCATGAAACATTTAGGAGTGAACTGAATATTAAATGCTAAGAAATATTGGTTGAAGAATTGATTTTAAGACATACTTTCTCATGTAATTACTTTAATAAGAAGAAACTATGGGCTCCAGCTGAAGACTAAGCTTTTATCCACACTAGACAACAGTGGAGTATTGTCTTCAGTATTAAAGGGTGCTAAGTTCAGTGATGCAAAATATTCCAGATGTGCTAAAAGGTTGATTCAATCTGCTTTGTTCAGTATTCAGACTTAAAATACACCTGCCCAGGATGCTTAACTATAACTCAGAGCAAAACCAATAAAAATTCCTGGGAGGCCAGCTGAAGGATGATTTGAAAAGATTAATTAATATTTCTTTAGAAGGACACTTTTTTCCCCCCTGTAGTGGTAGAGTAGCAGGCTGTCAATGTAGAATCATGGACTCGACTATTCTGTGGAAACTCTGGTTATCACCCATAAAAAAAAGAAAGGTGCTGTGTGGTAATACTGAGATTGAATTTGTAATAAATTTTATTTATATCTATATACATTTGAGAGGATTTCAAAAGCTCCCAGGTGTATCCTTGCATAAGGATTTAAATTCTGCATTGCAGAGAAAATTGAAAAAATGTTAATAACAGGGTTCCTATTTCTCTTCTTTGAACACCTGCTAATGGTTTGAGGTAAGAGTTTGCTTACATGAATCATAGGAGTGCACATCTCTCAAGCTATTGTTATAGGTTGTTTACAAACCTGTCCATAATTGCAGTATTGATTTGCACCCTCTTCTTCCCTTAAAGCTGTCTATACAGTCCAGAGATTGTACGGAAGTAGCTTTATTTAAGTGAAAGCTTAGTTTCCAGAGTAGAATATGTTGTCTATTAGAGAATCATCACCGGTGTTTTTCCAATAAATTAGCTTACTGCAGGCCTTAGGAATGTGCAGATGCATGGAAGCAAAATTCACACGTGCCTTTGTTTTCACTAACAAAGGCATCATGGCCAGCCCGTCTTCTGCAAAAACATTCTGAAATCTCTAACAGCAGAGTAAATGGAATGGTATTAACACAATTTGTGGGTTTTTTTTGTTTGTGGGGTTGGTTGTTTTTTGAGTTTTTTTTAACTCTTGTAGTACATGGATCTGTGTTGCAAGCGTGATATTATTACTAAAACTCTTGCAAAAATTCCTGATCTAGGTCAGGCTGAAAGTGGCTTGCTGCATTAAAACTTTTTATTCTGTTTTCTACTCACATATTTTTCCACGCAACTCCCTTTCACTTTGTTTTATAGGCTTTGCACAGTGGTACTGTGCTACTTTCCATCTGAGGTGAGCCATGCCATACTTGGTCTTTCTCTACTCTGTTCAAATGCCTCAATAATATGATATGAAGATATTGTTATGTGTTGCCTGGGAAGCTGTTCCATTACTCTTTTCCAGATATTCACAAGTCTGTCACAGATACCCCAAATTATTGCATAATTAATTTCAAGTAGATGAAGAATTACAGTTCTAATACAGTTGTTAGATTCTAATAGTAAATATTATCAATGAGGTGTTAGTTTATAAAGAAAATCTGCCTGGCTTTATGGTTACACACCATTTTTGAATTCCGATTTTGACTGTGATACTGACAGGTTAAACGCCCAGAGACCTGCTGAAATGTGGTTTGCTGCATAATGGTATGAATGAAGACCTAATTAATTTTGCAATCATGAGTTAAACTCCTCTTGTATCAATAGCAGTGCTCTTGATCCCACTGCTGGATACAGGCTGAGGGACAGTCTCTCTGCCCCAGTTTTGTGGAGTTGGGTCAGAGGCAGTGTTTTGCTGGCAGAGCTCCAGGCGAACCTTTCTGCCAGTTATGAGGGTCTGCTTCTGGAGTAGTGTGGGAGCAGTATTTTAATCCCACTTTCACAGAATCACAGAATCACAGAATACTAGGGATTGGAAGGGACCTCAAAAGATCATCTAGTCCAATCCCCCTGCCGGAGCAGGAACCTAAATGAGATCACATAGGAAGGCATCCAGGCAGGTTTTGAATGTCTCCAGAGAAGGAGACTCCACAACCTCTCTGGGCAACTTTCCTGATCTTCTCAATGCCCTGTCAAAATTCTGACATACTTTATCATTCATGTGTGTGATTCTTTCACATGTAGTGACATAAATACTGTTTTTCTGTGCTTGACATTTCACACAGCTGCAGAGAAGCACGGGGATAAAATGTGCTAGCCACTCAGTGTCCTTGTAAAATCTCAATTTTCTTTAAACATAATTTTATCGTTGAGCAAGTACCTGTTCTTTTCCATTGGTTCACTTGTGTTGCTCCAGAGCAAGGATGACTAGCAGTAGCACTGCTGTGTCCCAGCACTTGCTTGTTCCCTAGGAGTTTCATTTACATTAAGTTTTTCTCTTGGAGCTGGAAGTGTACCAGGTGATCTTTCTTATTTTTTTGCAGCCCATTTCTACTTGCATTACAAGAAATAGGGAAGCAGTACTCAATAATCACCAGAAATCACCAGAAAAGAAATCACCCTTTTTGATTTTTCTTCATCTGAGAGAATTTAAATTGCATGCAATATATTGCTGCGTAGCTTAATTTTTATGCATATGAAACCCGAATTCTGTGGGTTGTACTTTTGTTTGTTTGTTTGTTTTTGGGCCTGGCTCCCCAGAATGCTTGAAGCATGCTTGTGTGCAAAGCAGGGTTGTGTCCCTGGTGCAGTTCCCCTGGCTGCAGCTGGAGGTTACAGGGACCTCCTAGAAGGTGTTTTGGTAGTAGGGCCATAATTCTTGGGATGCTCAGGTGCTGGGATGCTTTGCTATCACTCCCAGCTTCCTGGGTAAGTAGTGGAAAAGCAGATGTGAAAAGCAGCAGTGCACTGTTGACAGCCAGGATCCCTGCAAAAGGGAAGTTAAGAACTTTCAGTGAAGTATCTCCCCACAGACAGATAATTTTTTGATGCCTCCTTGTTGCAAAACAGTCCCTGCCTGTTTGTAAAACCACCTTGTGGTGTACAGGGGTGGTTGTTCGACCTTGGATAAGATCTGCAGGGCCTGGAACGTGGTGCCCTTGCTTAATATATTATTTTTTTCTTTAATATCCTGAAGAAAAGTACCTGAGATTGCTTGTGGCTGCTGAAGGTTCCTGTTCACTTATGCCTACTAGCCACACTGTGCGAAAGCCTGGTGACATCTTCAGTTATTAATGTATAATATTTTCGAAGGCCAAAAGTGTGACAACTTTAACTCAGATTCACTAGAGAGAAGTATTACAAACCCTTATGTGAATGGGAAAGGTTTCCAGTTGTTAAAGAAAAGAAGGAAGGGAAAATTTCTGTCAGAGCAGGAAAAAAAATCGGCTCTTAATGTGAAAATAAGGTGCACCATGTAGTGCATCATATAACTCCTGCTAACAGACAGCTTGATCATTCCTATTCCTCCTCCTCAAGTAGTCTGTCTGGGCATAGTTTTCTTGCTGGTGAACAAACCTGAGCAGGTGGAGTAACCTGTCATGTGAAAGCAAACATGCTCTGCTCCTTCTCTAGGGCATGTTTGAGTTTTGTGCTATGTTTGAGTTTTGGTGCAAGAAAGACAGCCAAAGAAGTAGCAATGTTAAAACAACACTGTACCCTACCTGAGCATTAACACCTGTGGTGAAGGTGACTCATAATCTTGTCCTTTGCTTTGCTGTTGTTGAGATTGTAAAGCTTAGTCTGAGAGACTGTTCTGGGGTAGGGGATAGAGGGATCTGAACCCACTGTGAGGACAGGCAACAGCAAAGAAGAGCTGTAGATGACAGCTCATCCGTTCCTGTAGGCATCGGTGTGATCAGCACATGGGTGCTCTTCCCAGGACTTGCCTGCTGGAAAGGACTTCCAGCAGTGGCTGCCACAAAGAGAGTGTTTTGCAGATTTTAGCAGCCTTGTGCTGTAGGAAGCCTGAGTGAAATTCACTTCAACAGCTAATGTGTGTACCCGCAAGCACAGATACAGCCACAAGCGTTTCTGTTTCTGCCTTTGCCAAGGTCCTTTCTTGCTTGACCCTGCAAATGACTCTTTTTTTCTGTGGCTTCCTTGATTAGCCCCGCTGTTGAGACTTTTCTCAGCTCTTTCACCAGCCAGTCAGATTTTCAACTTCTTCTGTAACAAGCCTTTTGACATTTGCCTGTAAAAATACCTGTAGGCACCTCAGGGTATTTTCTGTCACAAACAGAGGGAGAAGCTGACCCTCAGCAGGAGTGAATCAGGTTAGTTCCCTTTGTTTCAAGAGGACTTTGATCATTTGGTGCTAGCTGAAGATGTTGCTTCGCATTTTCTCCCCAAATGACTTGCTCTCTCTATATATCTTGTTCATGTCAAGTAATGAGCAGTGCCACTGACAAAGAGACTGAAGGTAAAAGCGGTGCTGGTGCTGAATTGTACTGTAAGGGAGAGCGGCACACCACCAGTAGCTGAAGTAGCAGCTCTCCCTAGGGTACCTCTTATAAGGAAAAAGGACTCAAGTTTTCCTACCTGAAAACTTTGTCCTTGCTTAAGCGCTGGTTTCCCACACAAAAGGAAATGCACAAAATTAAGAAACCTCTGGTCTGATGGCTGAGGCAGAGCAGGAAGTGGTGTTGCTAGAACCTGATGAGAGATAACAGCAGGAGAGTAGGGCGCTTGAGATAAGCATATTCAGGGATATGCTGGTTTTACCATTTTGCTGAGTGGAACGGTGTCTCACTGGGGCGCTCCTCATGTTGCACTCATCTCTGCAATATCTGTGTGCTTCTCTTCACCCTTTTTGAGGTCTTGGGAGAGTCCCTCTCTGAAAATGAGAGTTGTGCTGCCTTTATTGGTGTTGGCTGAATGTGAAAGGAAAGAAGCACGTTAAATCTTTCCAGGGTTACTTGCCTGGGCTGGAGGCTGGTGTAAACTCAGTAGTACTACTGCAATGGACCATGCTGTACTTCTGCAGCTGTTTCCATGCTGGGCACAATTTACACAGATCAAGTAGAAATTTGTGTTTTGTGTTAATCACTGATTTGTGAAGTGTATTTGGCCTGGGGATTTTATTTATTCCCCCCCCCCCCCCCACCACCAGCTGAAAATAACTGTGGCTATATTAGGGCTGTGTAAACTTTCTCAGATTTCTCTGTTCTGTAAAAAATCAATTCCTCTGGCTCGTGTGTCTGCAGCTGTTAGGATTTAGTGGTTTGCTTGAATAAACCAGCAGAGCAGGACACAGGCATTCAAAATAGTGCTTTACTGAATGTGAATGCTGTAGAGGGGGAGAGGAGTAAGGATGCAAGGTTTCCAGAAGTGGCCTTCCTGAGTAGACCTGCCATCCCCAGAGAGCAGGACCAAATAGGTCTGTAGTTTCAGGCTGACAGTCTTGCAGCACGGGCTTTGCTTTGCTAACAGACAGTTTTTAAAACTGTACTGTAGGACATTGCACAGTCTCTGAATGTAACTCATTGGGAACAGATTTTGTGGTTTTTTCTTACTAAGACTGCTGTTCACCCAGACTTGCTCTCTAAAAATCAGGCACATGCTGCAATCCCATCCAAAGCTGGAGAAGCATCTGAGCTCAGATACGGAAGCAAAAACCTTCAAATGTGTTGTTTGGGACACATGGAATGGAAATCCAAACCAGATGTAATTATCTCCATAAAATTTCTGCAGACTCTAAAGGATTTAGTATAGATTGCTAGTTTCTGTTTGTACATCATGTGAGTTTGAGCTCAACTAAATTGTTTTCAAACAACCCCCAAAAGTTAAGACAAACACAGTGTTAAATAAACAACTTGTCTTTTCATTTTTTTTCCTTGTGTTTTTTGCTCCAGATGCAAACACTGGAGTGAAGGTTACAAAATCACTCAGAACATACCAAACAATCATAATCTAATCACAGTGGAATAGCTGGCCGGAGGTGTTCATCGTTTAAACAAATCAAACACCACTTTCACTTGCACATCCAAATAAAAATGTTATAGACCCAGAGATCTCCTCTGAAGGACAGAAATAGCAGGTTTTTGTACAAATGAACAAAACAAAACCAAACTCCCCAGTAAAATTCAGAGATTATAGAAACAAACACACAAATAGTTTTAGTACACTGTGTTATTTTTCATTTTCTTCATTACACACATAGTTATCATGCTTGACTTTTCATAATTAATGGGTAGCTGCATTTGTTTTTCTCAAATAGGTTTCTTTTCAATATAACCTGTTGCACTGTGTAAATCAACAAGGCTACATTTCTTCTTCAGCTTCCCCCTACACGTTTCCAAGTCTGGGAAAAATTTATGTAACTCTTCTCTGGGGAGAAGTAGTTTTTGCAAAGTCACTTATTATGATCCCTGGTAAAATGTAGTTCAAGTAATACTTTGACTTGGTCTGCCACTGAGGTGTAGTGGTCACTCTTAATGACATTTTCAAAACATAACTAGCACAAACCCTACCTACTACAAAGACGATCTTCTTTTGGGACATGCAGTGCCTTTGGCATTCATTAATACACAATTGCCCTTGCAGAAGAGATATTTAAATGCTTGATGGTAGCCCTGCTTATATTTAGAATAGGGCTTGTGGCTGCATATTTTGCATGTAAATAAGTTGTGGAAATTTGCATTTTTTTAAAAAAGTATCTTGATAGTTATTTTCTCATCAGTTAAAACACTGATTTTATATTGGGCTGATAGCATTTTCAAAAGCCTTTTTGTGCTGTATCTTAACTCACTTCCTTTTCAATGTCATCATGGTGACAACTGATAAACACAAACCACCCAGCTGGTGTAGAGTACTTGACAAGAGGTTTTAGGGGTCTGCAGGGGAACATGCTGAG
>NW_010296327.1:13730-18090 GCF_000700745.2 Antrostomus carolinensis | reverse complement strand
TTTCCCTTATTAGTGTGAGGACTGGGAGGCAGGTGATGTGGCCAGCAGTATGGCTGGCAGCACACACCTCTCCCTCCCCTGGGTGCTCCTGCTCTGGAGGCTGTGCCAGCCCACTGTCCTGAGCTTGGCATCCCGTCCTGTTTGCCCTGCCCTTGGGAAGCAATGCACAGTCCATGCCATTCCCAAAGCTTCAAGTGCCTTTCTTACCCTTTTGTGCTTCCAATGCCCTGGGAAAAGCCAGAGCAGAGCTGTGGTACAAAGTCCTTGGGACTGAGAAGCAAGAGCTGCTGTCATGACACAATTTGAAGAATGTTGTTTTCTATGATTGTTTCTTTCCCAGGGGTTTTTCTATGGGCCTGTCTTAATTTTATTTATTTCCCTAAATTGTGTTGAAGTTTTATGAACTACAATTAGTAAATCCTGTCATCCTGGCAGTCAGTAATATTGCAGCAGAGGAAACTGTGATGGTGAAGTGGCTCGCCCAAGGTTACAAAGACAGTGTCAGATCTGGCTCTGTGTGAATCTGGCCTCTGCAAACCACCTCTCTGGGTGAGGATAGCCAAGCAGAGATGGCATGTGTGTGTTAAGAACTACATTACTTTTCCAGCAGCAGGGCTGGGACCTGGACAGGATATGTTCCAGTGATACCCTGGGTTTCAGGGCCATTTTGCCAGGGGCTAGGTTTTCTTACTAACATGCCCACCTCTGCTCTAATTGACATTTCTTTTAAATCAAAACAGGAAAGAAGAATGAGGTTCTTCTCATGGCATGAAGAAGCAAATTGTAAATCTTGTCAGAACTCTGAAGATACTTAAATTTGCACCTTTATCAAAAGGTTGGAGCAAATGTTTTCTGGGAATAAATGCCTACTTAAGTGGGATGTTTCACTTGGAATCTAGCAAGTCCCCTTCAACTTTTTTACCTTTTGTCTTCTAACCTGGAAAATGTTGTTTCTCAGTGGTATAATCTGTAGTTGCATGAAAGTTCCTGGAGTGATGTTGACTTACATTTATTGAAGCTATTTAGACTGAAGTCTTTAGAGTTGCTGAAGGTATGGCTTGTTTTATTTTGCTGTGGTCTGTATTGAAAACATTTGCCTGGATAGCTGTATTTGCAGATTTCCTTTATTGAGTATATGTTTATATGTACATTACTGGTATAAACTTAAACAGGGAAGAAAAAACTAAAGTGGCCAAGCACTTTTCTGGCAGCATCTACAGCAACAAATGAGGCCTTTTCTTATTACAGGGTTGCCAACATGAATTACTCCCCTTGCTGACATGATGGTACTGGCAAAAGTTTTGATGCACGATGTAGACCTGGCCTTTGTTTCTCTCACCCGCTATCTGTGTGAAGCAGCTGATCAGCTCATATCACAGTGAAACCAGTCAGACCCTAGCTCCAGCAGCTGTCAAATTTCTACTAGTTTTACTGGATCCAGCTGCCAGATAAAGGCAATTAATTATTCTTAAGTGGTTAAATGACAACTGTAGTCATTTGTCCCACCTGCTGTATAAGTTTTATGTTTCAGAAAAATAATGTATTCATTTTTTCTGTACAGCATACATAAATCTGGGCTGGGAAGGTACTGCTGTGCTGTGTATTTGTCACAGTACTGGTGATGCAGCTGATGATCTTATGGAAACCTTACTAGTGAGAACATACCATGGAAGAAAGAAAAATTTAGGTGGGATGCCTTCGCTTATTTGCTAATTTTTAACATAGTCATAGAAAACTATATCTGAAACTTGCCTTGAATAGGAAAAGTGTAGGCTTTTCAGAAAATACCTATGGGACTGGATCCTCCAGCTCATTGCTGGGCCAGGGACAGTAAGTCTAATATGATTCAAGCACATTTTATGGGGACTTTCCTGAAAGGTGAAAAATTATGGACAGAGGTTTTCTATCATGTTTTGCAGCTAGCTTAATACTTGAGGATTTTTTAAAATTGTCTGCTCAGGCCTGGTTAGCTCAGTCAGTAGAGCGTGAGACTCTTAGTCTGGGTTTGAGCCCCACATTGGGTGTCAAAAAGGACTCTTAGTCTGGCTTTGAGCCCCACATTGGGTGTCAAAAAGGACTGTGGTGGGTGGACCTTGCCTGAATGCCAGGTGCCCACCAAGCCACTCTGTCACCTCCCTCCTCAGCAGGATGGGGAGGGGAGAAAATAAGATGGATCAAAAATCCCAAACTCGTGGGTTGAGACAAAAGGGCAGTTTGATAGAAACAAAGCAAAGCTGTGCACACAGAAGCAAAGAACAAAATATTTATTCTCTACTTCCCATCAGCAGGTGATGTCTGGCCACTTCCCAGGAAGCAGGGCTTCAGTATATGCATAGCAATTACCCCAGAGGGCAAATGTGAATAACGAACACTCCCCTCACCCTCTCCGTTCTCCTTGTTTTATTTGTGAGCAGATGTCATATGGTATGGAATATCCCTTTGGCCATTTTGGGTCAGCTGTCCTGGCTGTGTCCCCTCCCAAGACCTTCCCCACCCTGAGCCTACTAGAGGTGGGAATGTTGAAGAGGCAGCCTTGGTGCTGTGCTAGCACTGCTTAGCTGTAACCAGAACACTGGTGTGTTATCAGCACCTTTCTAGCTCCTAATACAAAACTCAGCACTCTAAGAGCTGCTGTGTGGAAAATTAACTCCATCTCAGCCAGACCCAATACAGTGACATTGCATTTGAGATTCTCTGTCTGCTTCTTCTGCTTGAAGATTCCTGTTCACATCTGATTTCTTTCTCTGTAATACAACCATCTGTATTTAAGAAGGAGCTTTTGCTTTCTAATGGATTAGAGCTCCAATTTTTTTTTCTAACACCAGAAATATAATCCCTTTTCTTGTAGCCATCGGTTGAATCCTGCTGCCTGCTGGGTAGAGGTAACGAACATAGTAGTGAACCTTACTGTAGGAAACGGGTGGCCATGGTGGTGCCAGATGGTTTGTGCTCTTGCCTTTTTTTTGAAATACCAGTTCCAAGTAGCTTCCTGCTGCCTTCTTTGTTTTCTGAACCCTGACATGGAGTTCAATAGATGATATTTTCTCTTATCAGAGGTTGATTAGAAGTCTCACTCTTTATGGGAACAGAGTGAAATTGGATCTCTTCCCGTGGACTGTTTCTCTTCTGACCTGTCAGTAATTGATAGGTTTTGTACCTGAAAGCTCTGCTGCTTTGGAGGGGGACAGCTGCAAGCTGGCTTGTGGTCTGAGGGACCTTCTGCAGCCTTGCCTGCAGAAAGACCTGAGGGAGACTGTGCTTCTTGCTGGGGCATCTCAAACAGGCCAGGGGATGAGACTCCTCTCCCCCTTGCAGGCAGCCCTTTGAAGAAGGTAGAGGGCTGTTGTCGTCCTAGAACCGTTTTGTTGGTGTGAGATCTTGATGTGGGAGAGGGGAAGGAGAAGGGAAGCTTCAGGAATAATAATAATAATAATTTTAAAAATCCCTCAACCTCTCCTAATCTTTCTCTTTTAATATTATTAAAGGTTTCATGGTTTTAGTTTATTTCTTGCTTTTTGGGAAATTACTAATGTTTTTGTGCTTATGGCTCTTACTACTTTTACTGTATGGTTTCTTGTGTTCTTTATCATATGCAATAAATCATTTACAATTATTACATTTTCAATTTAAGTTATCTTCCTTTGTTTACACTGATTCATCAAGCTGTACTTGTAGTATGATATATTTCAGGTCTCTTCCAGAAATACTTGCATATGCTTCAATACACAGGCTAGGTTGCGGCCGTGGCACTGGGTTATGCCTCAGTAGCACTGAAGTAAAAAATAATTTTTTAGTGCTTAAAATAAAATGTATGTAATTAAGATCAGGAATGAATCAGCTTTGAAGGTTGTGACTGAGCTGTGATGCCCCATGCCTTGCAGAGTGTAGCATGATGCTCTAGCTAGTGCTTTCCCCAGCTGCCAAACCATGCTCACATGGGGGTGAGGGCAGTGCATAGCTATGCATTCTGGCTATGTCTATATTTGTAAGCTATACAGTGTAAGGAATGTTCCCAGGCACTGGAACCTGACTATCTATACTCTTAAATTGTTAAAACAGTCCCACTCGCAGTTTCAGTCCTTGCCAGCTAGTGTTCTCCTAGACAATTGCCAGGCACTTATTTGGAAGTTAGCATGGGCCAGGGCCCACGTCCAGCAGACAATTTGTATCCAGTCATTGTTTTCTGGAAAGAAGAGAGGCTTAATAGTGTGGGTCTAGGCTACTCTGTGCCAGCTGCCCTCCATGCCAAAGAATGGTCATTCACATGCTCAATTTATTCAAGTAGCTCTCGCTGCCGTCTTTTGCCCTTTCCTGAGGGACAGGGAAGTTAGATAAGCTGGCAGAGTGAGTCAGGAGGTCT
>NW_010296327.1:11963-13688 GCF_000700745.2 Antrostomus carolinensis | reverse complement strand
GCCAGAGCTCTGTAAGTAGTTGGTAAAACTAAGGAAAAGCAGCATAATTTCCTCATAAAATCCAAAATAAACTTTACGTGTAAAGAGCAAGCAGGAGTAGGGGAGTGTTTGTTACCTGTGTAGTCACTGCAGCCATTGCCAGAGTTCCTTGAGGGGCACAGCAGACCTTTGGCAGAGGCAGGAGATACCCTGTGGAGGAGGAGCCCTGTAAGCCCTCTGTGCAGTGGCATGGGGGGGACTTTGCTGGAGGGCTCACTGCGCTGGCTGGCAGGCAACAGTGGCAGTCCATAGGCACAGGAATAAGGCAGGGGGGATAATTGTGTCAGAACAGACTATTGCCATGATGGACGGACATCCAGCAAGGGGAGCTGGAATGTCAGGGAGTTGTAATTGCATCACTGCCATCACCAGTGTTTTCGATGGGTGTGCTACCTGGCTCCCTTGCATGCTGGTGGACTTACTGTCTTTCCTCCTTCTGCTCTTCAGCTGCCCATCTGTTGACAGTACTCTCTGATGGGTGCATTACACAATGCAGCTGTAGTCCATCTATCTGCTTTTATTCATGTTGCTACAGAGCATCTTCCTGTGTCCTCTTCTGAACACATTAATCAAACTGTTTCCCACGGGTGAAATGGCTTTCTTCTGGGTTATCTCTTGCTCAGCAGGGGAGGGAGGATCTATGCATGCATCATATTCCCATCAGTCTCCTAATGAAATGTAGGCACTGGTGAAAATCCTCTGCCTTGTAGAAGCTCATTGTACAGGGATAAATACACAAAAGTGCTGAAGAGCTAAATGGCACAGTCTTTCGGTTTGGATGTTTTTTATTTGTGTCCTGTCCATTACAGAGTGCAGAAATGGTGTAATAATGAAAGGAGTGACATCGAGAGTAATGCAGCAATGAATTAGATGCAGTCTCTTGGTTAGAATTCAATTTACAATATTTGCATTTTGTTTGAGAGGCTATGAAAAAAGAAGCAGAAGACTGCTTTGGGTAACCCACTACAACTTGAAAAATAAACAGTATTCTCATTTCCTACCCAAAACAAACAAACAAACAAACAAAATAGCTGCAAAAAAATGAAGGGGTTTTTTGTGACATGCTCATTTGTGCCAGTCTAACTCTTTGGGGGTTGAGCTATTTAAGTCAAATTGCTGTTGGCAGTATCATAGCTATGTATATAAGTGACAAGAAAAAAAATATCCTGGGTTGAATTTACTTTTATGAAGTTTGCAAGCGCAAGTAATATTTTGTGTTGCAAACTTCTCACAGTTATCAGCGGTTTGTTCCCCAGTGCATAAATCTTACTATAATTAGGGATGTATATTTAACACATCGTTATTTTTTATCTCATGTAAACTTCAACATAAGTTTAAAACCTCGTTTTTCTGTAATACTTCTTTTCCAGGAACATATTCTCATAGAACAATTTACTTAATATGCTAATATACTTTTCACAGAGGGTAATTTTTTTCTTGTTTTGTCACAGTTATCTGAATTTTCCTACCAATAGAAATTCTCAATCTCTGGAAAGTTAGAGAACTTTACAAATAAACTCTGTTAGAAACAATAGCCTGTAAACAGATTCCTTCTTAGGAAGGAATGGAATGAGGATCTTCTCCCATGTGGACTGAAAGAGAGTGCCTTCCAAGTCGGTGGTTTATTACAATTTGATTTTTCATAAAAGGATTTATTTGAACTAACTTCCCTTCCCTTCCCTTCCC
>NW_010296327.1:0-11808 GCF_000700745.2 Antrostomus carolinensis | reverse complement strand
CTACCTTCCCTTCCCTTCCCTTCCCTTCCCTTCCCTTCCCTTCCCTTCCCTTCCCTTCCCTTCCGAAAATTTTAAAAGACAGAATTTTCATGTGTGTTGTTGCCAGCCCCAACACCAAACTTTGATCTTGCAGATGTCACTGGTATAAGGAGTGCAGATGACAGCAGTTTATTTATTTTTTCCCTTGCTTCATCTTAGACCCGAGAGTCCTCAAGCAGAGGCCTTTCCTAATGTGGGCATCACTTCATCATTACCATATGTGCTACTGAAGCACTGACAAACACATCATCCAAACACTGACTCAGGGTGTACCCACTTACTGTTGTATCTTTGTAGTAATGAGCTTTTGAGGTCATCTAGTGCAGATCGAGAGTTAACCTGTCTGTCTGTTCTGGGAATCCAGGTACACCTTCATCGGCTGTCAAAATAGTATGGTCAAGGACAGACGCAAGCGGAAAGCTCAATGAGCGTGTCATATTACAAATAACTAGAGCAATATGTTTTTTTGGTTTGTTTTTCTTAAAACAATCATGCTTTCATTTATTTGTTGACAGCAAAATTCTAAGTAGAACTGTTAGCAGGCTTTTGAAAAATATGTTAAATATATTAGACTGTTATTCCAGAGTGTATTTATTCATAGCTCACTAAAAGCTTTTTGGATGAAACCGTAATAAGCTAGTAATGACTTTTCAGAATTCTCCTGTGGCATTTTTCTTGGTAATATTTTCCCATCTCTCTTTTTTCTTTTTTTCTTTCTGCAGAGCAGCACATTATTCAAGGAAACTCCCTTTGCACTACCTACTTACCACCCTTGAGTGACTGGCTCACCAAGGGACATCTGTGCTCCTTGTTTTGGCTGTGCTGCAGTCCTGCACCTCTGGAGGAGCAATTCTGGAGATGGTTACTTAAAGACATGGTGCCTTTCCCTCTGTTTAAGCATCACAGTGTGCAGACTGGTGTCCCAGTATTGGAGTGCCCTGTGCAGAGGGCATGTGAATCTATCAATCAGGCTAAGTTTTTCTCTTATCGGGGATGCCCCTAAACACAGGGACAGAGAATAGTGCTCTGAAGACCAGTGCACTTACCTGAGGCAGAGGAAGAAGAAAGATAGTGAAAGGGAGAACTTTTTCTCAGTGTGTAGATTTCAAGCTATTTGTAACCATTCTGGGTGTGGTTAAGGGAGAAAGGGTGATAAGGCCTTGAAAACCTCTGCTCCAGGTGCTGTGATAATAGAAATCCAAACAGGATATGTAGCAAATAGAGGAAAAAAAGAAAAAATAATAATAAAAAAAACAGCTGGGAGAAAAACTGGTAAGTTTAAGAGGTAGCAGTTCCTGCCAGAAGAGATGGCAGCACACAGGATCCACTTAGAGGTCAGATTTTATGGACTGGAAAAAGCTTTGAAGGAAACATTTAAAAAAAAAAAAAAAAAAGACAAAAAAAGAGAAAAGGGCCTTATTTGAATTTTAAGTCCCCCAAGCAGTAACCACATCCTCTCTCTCTCCCCAGCTGCTTTTCTTTAACTGCCCAGTCAGCCCAGTCAGTGCAGCTCATATGGGCAAGTCTCACACTGGGAGTGAGAATCTGTCACTTGGCCATGATGAGGAAGCACTTCCTCCTGACCCTTCTCTTTGTGTGTTTTCATAATTTATGGCTGCAAAGTTTGTTCAGCTGCTCGTTTGGAGTCCGTGTGCCACCTTCCAGCCTTGTTATGTCTTAAATTTGGCAGACCAAGGACAGGCCTGATGTATATCACTGCAAGCAGCCAGGACACTGAACATTGCCCTCCCCTTCCACTCACACACCTTTACGTGGTTTTGGAGGATAACATGAAGAAAAACAGCCCTTAGAGCTGGGTTGTGTGGTGGCCTTGACTGGTAGATTAAGGGCATATAAAAAGCTTTCTCATTGCAAAATTGTTTAAAGGCTACAACATCCCTTCTACTTCCTCAGAAGTGGTTGAGTGGTGGAAAGGAGCTAAGACCACAACCAGGCCCTGGGTGCAGGTGGCCTCAGGTCACAGCAAATCCTCTGAGGATGAGGGTCTGCCCCTGGGCAGGGAGGACCTGTTGGAGGCAGTATCCCCTGGGCAGACCCGGCTTGCTCTGGCACCCTAGCTAGGATCCTACTCGGGAGCATCAGTGCAAGTGCTGGGGTTTATGTTTTCAGGACTGCCAGGTTTTTTATCCCAGGTACATGAGAAGGGAGCTGTAGATCTTGCACAAAGTATTCCACAAGAGGGACAGCACTCAGCACACTTGCAGGAGCAGCAGCTTTCTTCCATTGCAGATGGGGCTTGCTCCAAGACTGGTGGCAGGCAATAGCAGAAGCCAGTGTCATTTTACCACTTTTCAGTCTGTAAGTCTTCAGCAGGTGATATTGTTTTGCAGCTGAATTGCCTAAAATTCACCTGTTCTTTGCTCTGCTGAGAAATGAATTAGCTACCCCATTGCAGCTAACTTTTTGCTGGTGTTGCACAAATGTATAGTAATGCAATCAGACAAATTGTCTCAAGGTTGACTAAATTAGATGACATTTTTGTTCACAGAACTTTATGGGAACTTCACACCTTAAAGCCCCTTTTAGGGGAAAAAAAATTTCCACTTTGCTTTTTTTACTTCCTCAATAATTTTTCTCTTTACCTCCTTGTAATTTCCCCCTCCTCTTCTTTATTATAATCTGTCTGATTATTGTCTTACATAACAGTTTTAAATACACAAATAAGTAAAAGTTATTCTTGTGATGTCAAAAACCAGACAAGATAGAAATCAAACTATCCAGAAACCATATGAAGTAAGCTAAGTATTTCCCAAGGTTGCTCCCTTGGTTGTCAGTTTAATTTAATCTGAGTGTTAATTTCAGGAGCCTCTGTATACATAGATTGCCAGCACTTGTGGGAGTGGGGAGGAGTGCCATTGCTCAAAGCCAATCTATTGGGCAATGTGTGATGAAAAACCACTACAATACATCTCTTTCCTTCTTATCTGGGGAAATCACTCAGAGAGCTGGCAAGTTTACAAAGATGAGAAGGAGAAGGTTACTGCAAATATCAAAGAGGGAGCTTGCTGCTTATAGGAGACAAAAGAGAACCAGCTGGGAAGCTGGAGCTTTGAGGATGCAAGTGGCAGATCTAATTGATGTGGCACTGCAAAAACCTGAGTGTCTGCTCAAACAATGGCTCCTGTGTTGGTCGATGTCAGAAGAGCTGCATCAGTGTTAGCACCAGTGGGAAATATGTAGCTACTTTCTTTTGTTGCAGGATGAAGCCAAAACCTACAGAAAGCTGGACTTTTAGTCTGGAGAAAATGGCATTATTTTTAGGGGAGCAAGGTGCAGCAGACAGTGTGAAAGCTTAGTGGTGTCTGCACAGGTCTTCCAAGCATTGCCGATAGAGTAAATCACTGTCATGCCCTCTGTACAGGGTTACCTTTATCTTTGTTAAACAGTGTCATGGGATGAAACAAAAACAAAACCCTGCATTCTCCTCTCTTAACCTATTGATTCTGTTACATGTTCAAACAGTTAAAACAGTGCTTAGTGAGCTGTCTGCACTTCGCATTTTGCTGTGCTTATCCAGGTTCTGATAAAACACGCAACAGTTTTGACTGCAAGGGTCAGTTGCGTGTTTCTGGGAATACTGCTACTGTTATAAAATTCAGCTTTTCCAAGTGGGTCAAACAAAAACATTTCTGATGGGGCCAATCTTTTGTGAATAAATCTGTGATTAGAATTTATCTGCTGCAATTTGAAGTTTTGAACAAATTGTGTGTGGTGGGCTACTTTTTGGGCAAATTAATACATACTTTGGAAGATCTGCAATGTCAAAAACACTTTTGATATTAAGTTATTGTGCTATTGTTTTTCTTGTGAAATGTTTGCATGCATAGTAAAATACTCGTTAAACATTCAAAATGTGATCAAGCTTCACAAATGCATAACATCCTGCAAACATTTGCTTCTCACTGAGTCATCTTCCTTTTTTTTTTTTTTTTTTTTTTTTAGTGTAGCAAGCTCCTCTTTGATATTTGTAATAAAACCCACAAAACTCCACTAATATTTAGCTCTTCTGAATAATCTTCCCACATTAAAGGGGAATTTTTCTTGTGGGTTTTCAATACTCAGCCTGTTATGGTTAAGCACCTCCGTAAGTTTTTTCTTTCAAGTCTGAGTCTTTTTCATGAGCTTGCAGGTGGTTTAGAAAACATAGTGCTCTGCTTTCAACTTTCTTTTTCTGGTCTATGATAAAAGAGACTCTAGAATCTTTTCTAACTAACTTTCTTATAACTAAGAAGAGGCTTGTGTGAGAAATAAAGAACATCAAAGGCAAGAGGAAGTTAACTCAGGTGCATCATTGGCAGATTGTCTTAAACTTGGAAATTCCAGGCTATGCTACCAGTTGAAAATACTGTTTTGTTTTCCCCTAATTTCCTTAAAATAAAAAAATGAAACTACTTAAGCTCTTGAAAGTGTTGTCATGATGTTAAACTGACATTAAAATTGCAGTCTGAGGAAGTTTGTTTGGGCATAGGGGTCAAGTGAGCTGGAAATTCTGGGATTTATTTAGTTAATTGTCCTACAAAAAATGTGCATATTTTTAGACAAAAGCTGAAGCAAGTACACAAAACCTTCTAAACCTCCACAGAAACTGCTGTGGTGCCATGTTGATTTGTTTACTGTGCTGCTCAGTGTCTGCTTACATGCATATGCATTTTTGTGCACCTTGGAGATTTATCTGGCTTTCATTAACACTTAAGATATGCTTCTTAGCACATAAAATTATTTATATAGTTTATTTTCAAAAGAAAAGTCCTGACAAAAGCATACAAACTTTGATCAAGCTAGGATCGCATTCCCACTCCCAAATGTGAATTGCTGTGCGCTGTTGGAAGGAGCCAAGTTATTCCTTGAAAACATAATTTCTTAAAAATAGTGTTTGCAGACTGGTCAGGATTTCTGTATGTTCTTTCTTTTACACTGTATGGGTTACATGGATTTGTGCATTCCTCTTTCCTGTGAAGTGGTGGGCTTAATAAAATTTAGAAGCTTTTTCTTTTTTTTTAATGGAGTGAGTCAGTCTCATTTGTGAAACAATGGTCCCAGGCAGAAGAGTCATCGTCCCTATAACCTGTGTCCCTGATACTTCACCCTCTCAGAAGTTACAAAGCTGAGGAGTATGAGAGCAGCAAGGGGACAGATACACCTCAACTCTCCTGAGTCCTCAGATGCCTTCACCAGAGCCTTATCTCTGAGGCAAATTAGTGAACTGCTCTGAGAGCTGACTAGGGCCTTCAGGGTATGATGATGTAACACAGTTGTTTAGACAGTCCTTGGCTTTTCCAGGACCTCTGCCCCACCCGCAGCACTGAGAAGGGGACCAACTTTCAGGGTGACACTGCTTCCAAGCCTCCCATATGAAGGAGTAGGGGAAGTGAGGTTAGGGGATTTCTGTGCTTGCTGATCTGTGTAAGTATCTGGTCCTGCTTGGCTGGTCTTCCTACCTGACACTCCTCTGCAGTTTTATTTAAAATCTACTCCTTCCTTAGCTAGAAAGTGCTGTCCAGAGTGCAGCTGGAGCAGATCAGGTCTGTGGATATCTGCCACTTGCCCAGCACTGTAGCAAGTCCTGCATTGTCCCATGAGACTTTTGTCTGTTAAAAGATGAGGGTTGCTCTGGTCCCGTTGCAGATGTCCTCATGCCATGGTCATTTGCAGAACTGTGAGCCAGAAACTTGCTGGGATAGTGGAAGATGTTGCAGAGGTCAAACAAAATCAATAGTACATGCTTGCATTAAGAATGGGTGACACATGCAGAGCCTGGATGATTCCAAGCAGTGAATCCCCTGTTTTTGTAAACACTGAACTTAGCCACATCGTTATTTTCTGCTGAACTATGCTAAAATATGGCTTTTCTTGTGCCTCGCACAGCGGCTACCCCCCACCCCCCTCAAGTGCCATTTAGAACTGGAGTATTGGCACCTTGCTCCAGGATTATATGGGCTGTGCTTAGTGATGGCAGATGCCCATCAACAGCTTGCTGCTGTGTCAGATTAACATACCTCCAGGCAAATGTAAGAGATGCCTCTAAAAGAAAGCAGCTGCATTAAGAAGTGTACACTGCTCTTTCAAGTAACAGAAGAATATCAAAGAGAAGAAGCAATTGTCCTTTTCACAAATTAACTGAAAAAGTATTTTCTGGCAAGATTCTTATTGCAGGCTTTTGCTTCACAGTTTGTGAGACAGCTAACAACCCTGAGATGTTACTTGGCATTTTGCCATGGTCATGAAATTGGACTTGTCCTTCTTAATTCAGTGTTCAAGGACTAGAAAATGGGATTTCTTGATTTCATAGATCACTGGAAGAAAAAGGTACTTTGCTCTGAAAAATAAAAGGAGGCCTGGTCTTTTGGGAGCTGCCTCAGGGGTTGTGTATATTTGCAGATGTACAGCTAGGAGGAATTTCCCTTCTCTGTAGTTAGTAGGGTAGTAAACTTTTCAATGACCTGTATTAAAAAAATCTCAAAGCTGTTTGCTAGGAAAAAATTCCATTGATCAGCATCTTCAAAGACAAGAAATACTAAAATTACGACTGGCTCTGTTATTGAATGAATCTACTGTGGAAAGTTTAAAGTATAATGCAGTCCTAGCTACCATATTATAGAAACTCATTCCAGGGGCTAATGCACTCCCTTTATTCACAGGGAGACAAATCTTACTCTTTCAAGAAGTGCATTTAATTTCCTGTATCTTTGGCTTGTCCACACAAAATAACATCTCTAGCAGAAGAAAAGGAACCCTGTCTGATTTGTGACTTCAGAAGACAGTAAAAACTGAGTGAATCTAATTCACAAATTGTGCCTAGCATTTCTTAAAACTGATCCTCAAGTGTTTATTTTTATGGGTGCATTCTACCACTGTAATACTTATTCATTCATTAATTAAGTAATAAAGTACACAGTAAATATGTGGTTAAGGTCATCCAAGTCTTTCAACTGTAAATGCTGTCACAGTTTCTTATAATCTTGTTTGGTTCTTCTTCCTTATGCTTTAAGGGAAAGTTGAGGTTGTCAAAATGTAGGCATTGGAAGTTAGAAGTTACATTAAAACCATATGTTAGTGGGGCTTCCAAAGCACCTGAGCTTTTAAATGTAAATTTTTTCAGGCTGCATGGAGGCTTCCGGCAGACCCACACTGAGTGCACAGACCCAAGGTTACCACCTACTGAGAAAGGACTGGTGGCAAAAAGAAGCCAAGTTTTGTACAATAGGTAGAGAAAACTTACCCCGTGTTAAAGCTAATCTTTTAAAAGGCTGAAATGCTATCCAAATAGATGAAATAGAACTTAACTGTCCAAAAAAGAGTTTGAGGAACAGCTAACAGAAGTAATAAATCTTTCTTCAAATGCATCAAGAACAGGAAGCCTGCCAGAGAGTTTGTAGGGGCAATAGATGTTTCAGGTATCAAAGGATCACTTAGGGAAGATAAAACCATTGCAGAAAAAGTAAATAAAATCTTTCAGAGTAGAAGGAGCCAGGGAGATTCCCATCTTAGAGCTTCATTTTTGTGAGGGCCTCATCAGAAGATCGGCCCAAAATTGAACTGGCTTAAAAAATTGTAGAGCAGTAAATAAACAGGAACACAGTGCTAGAAGCAGATGGTGTTAATTTAAGAGGTTTAGGGTAATATGGCAGTGAAATGTCTGAATGATTGACATTGGTGTGTAACCCCTTGCTTTACACTGCTTTGCTAGCTGGTAACTGTGACACCAGACTTTAAAATGGCAGCCAGATGAGGACTAGGGGACCAACAGGCATGTGGGAATGATGTCCATAGTAGGAAAACCAGTAGAAATTATAAGAATAAATGGAAATAGTGAAAATGGACATAAATATGATGTGTTATGAAAGAGTTAGTAATAGCCAGTGTAAAGGGGAATCCTACCTCACCTTTGAAGTGATTTGCCAAAACATGTAGCTATGAGAAACCATTTGATATGGACTACCTAGATTTCTGGAATGCCTTTGGCAAAGTTCTTTCACCAAAGGCTTTTAAGTACACTAGATAAACAGCCTAGGTGCACAAGGGAAGGCATGGATAAATAATAAGCTGAAAGGTAGAAACTAGATGAGGGGAATAGTTAGCTTTCATGTTTGAGCAGGAACAACAATGGAGCTCCACGAGAGTCTGTGCTAGGATCTGGGATGTCCATGTTCAGTGGTACTCATGATCATTGTTAATAAAATAATGGCTACAAGCAGGAAGAGGATATTCTGCTCTGTAAAATCATGATCCCACTTAGTACTGTCATTTCTTCTACATTATCATAGAATCATAGAACAGTAAGGGTTGGAAGGAATCTTAAAGATCATCTAGTTCCAACCCCCCTGCCATGAGCAGGAACACCTTCCACTGGATTTTCCCTAGTTTTCCTTTTCTCCCTGACATACCTATAGGAGCTTTTTTTGTTGCCCTTGACATCTCTGGCCAAATTTAATTCTGTCAGGGCCTTGGCTTTCCTAACCTGATCCCTGGCCACTCGGGTAATTTCTCTGTATTCTTCCCAGGTAACCCACCCTTCCTTCCACCCTCTGTAGGCTTCTTTCTTGATCCTAAGTTTGTTCAGGATCTTCCTCTCCATCCATGCAGGCCTCCTGCTGTTTTTGCCTGCCTTCCTCTTTGTTGGGATGCATCGTTCCTGGGCTTGGAGGAGATCTTTGAGTATAAGCCAGCTGTCCTGAGTCCCTCTTACCTCCAGGAATTCATCCCATGGTACCTGATCAAGCAGATAGCTGAAGAGCTCAAAATCTGCTCTCCTGAAGTCCAGGGTGGTGAGCTTACACTGTGTCTTCCTCATTGCCCTAAGGATCTCGAATTCCACCATTTCATGGTCACTACAGCCAAGACTGCCCGAGAGCTTCACTGCCCCTCCTTGTTGGTGAGAACAAGATCCAGCATGGCACTTCTCCTCATCGGTTCCTCAACCACTTGGAGAAGGAAATTGTCATCCACGCATTGCAGGAACCACCTGGATTGTTTGTGCCCTGCTGTGTTGTCTCTCCAACAGATGTCGGGGTGGTTGAAGTCCCCCATGAGGACCAGGGCTTCTGAACGTGAGGCTGCTCCTATCTGCCTATAGAGGCCCTCATCTGCTTGATCTCCCTGGTCTGGTGGCCTGTAGCAGACCCCCACAGTAACATCCCCTTTCCCTGCCTTCCCTTTAATCCTGACCCATAAACTCTCAGCTCTTCATCCATCTCCAGGTGGAGTTCCATCCACTCCAGCTGGTTGTTGACAAAGAGGGCAACACCCCCTCCTCGTCTCTCCTGCCTCTCCTTCTTGAAGAGCCTGTATCCTTCCATTAGAACACTCCAGTCATGGAAGCCATCCCACCATGTGTCTGTATCCAAGATTGAAATGAAGAGACACTCTCTCTACAGGTTCCTGATGTTGATGTACAGCAGAAAACAATTTTTTCTACCAAACTGGGTCCTGTTTCACAATATAACTGGCCCATAGTCTTTAGCCTGTGCAAGTCCAGTTACTTTGTATAAATTACAGAGGCCTTACTAACAACTATGCCCTTGAGGAGGAAATGAAAGACTGATAAAAGGAGAACATCCTCCCCTAGAAGGTGAAAAAGCTGGATGATTGCCCAAGAAAGATGAAGTCAGCAAGAATCTGCAGTAACTGGGGAAAAGGTAAGTGTGGCAGGGGGAGATCATGACCATCGGTTCAATTACAGAATCACAGATTCACAGAATTGCCTAGACTGGAAAAGACCTTTAAGATCAGTAAGTCCAATCATTAACCTCACACTGACAAGTCCCCCACTAAACCATGTCCCTCAGCACTATGTCAACACAATGATTAAATGCCTCCAGGGATGGGGAACCCACCACTGCTCTGAGCAACCCATTCCAATGCCTGAGAACCCTTTCAGTAAGGAATTTTTTCCTAATATCCAACTTGAACCTCCTGATATTAGGCGTAACTTGAGGCCATTTCCTCCCATCCTATTGCTGGCTGCCTGGGAGAAGAAACCAACCCCCACTACTTTCAGGTAGTTGTAGAGAGCATTAAGGTCTCCCCTGAGCCTCTTTTTCTCCAGGCTAAACAATCCCAGTTCCTTCAGCTGCTCCTCATAAGACATGTGCTCCAGACCCTTCACCAGCTTCGCTGTCCTTCTCTGGACACGCTCCAGCACCTCCACATCCTTCTTGTAGTGAGGGGCCCAAAACTGGACAGAGTACTCAAGGTGTGGCCTCACCAGTGCCTAGTGCAGGGGTAAGAGAACTTCCCTGGTCCTGCTGACCACACTGTTTCTGATACAGGCCAGCATGCCATTGGCCTTCTTGACCAGCTGGGCACACTGCTGGTTCATGTTCAGCCGGCTGTCAACCAACACCCCCAAGTCCCTCTCCGCTGAGCAGCTCTCCAGCCACTCCTCCCCAGGCCTGTAGTGCTGCCAGGGGTTGTTGTGGCCAAAGTGCAGAACCCAGCACTTGGTCTTGGTCTTATTGAAACTCATGCAGTTGACCTTGGCCCATTGATCCAGCCTGTCCAGATCCTTCTGCAGAGCCTCCCTACCCTCAAGCAGATCAACACTTCCACCCAGCTTGGTGTCATCTGCAAACTTACTGAGGGTGCACTCGATCCCCTTGTCCAGATCATTGATAAAGCTGTTAAACAGGACTGGCCCCAACACTGAGCCCTGGGGAACGCCACTTGTGACTGGCCTCCATCTGGATTTAACTCCATTCACCACCACTCTCTGGGCACGGCCATCCAGCCAGTTTTTTACCCAGCAAAGTATATGCCCATCCAAGCCTTGAGCAGCTAGTTTCTTCAGGAGAGTGATGTGGGAAAAGCTGTCAAAGGCTTTATGAAAGTCCTGATAGACAGTGTCTACAGCTTTTCCTTCATCCACTAAGCGGATGACCATGTTGTAGAAAAAGATCAAGTTAGTTGAACAGGACCTGCCTTTCACAAACCCATGTTGACTGGGCCTGATCATTTGGTTGCCCTGCATGTACTGTGTGATGGCACTCAAGATGATCTGCTCCATTGGCTTCTCTGGCACCGAGGTCAGACTGACAGACCTGTAGTTTCCGAGATCTTCTTTCCAGTCCTTCTTGTAGATGGCTGTCACATTGGCTAATTTACAATCTGACCTCCCTAGTCAGCCAGGACTGCTGAAAAGTGCTGGAAAGTGGCTTGGTGAGCACCTCCACCAGCTCTCTCAGAACTCTTGGCTGGATTTCATCTGGTCCCATGAACTTGTGAATATTTATGTGGTGCAGCAGGTCACTGACGTCTTCCTGGATTACAGAGAGATCATTCTGCTCCTGGTCTCCGTCTTTTAGTTCAGGGGGCTGGATTCCTAGAATACAACTGGTCCTATTACTAAAAACTGAGGCAAAGGTGGCATTAAGCACCTCAACCTTTTCCTCATCCTTAGTCACCATGTCTTCTTCTGCATCTAATAGATGATGGAGGCTCTCTCTAGCTTTTCTGTATATATAGAAAGATTTCTGTATTTATAGAAAGATTTCTTGTTGTCTTTTACAGCTGAAGGCAGATTAATTTCCAGTTGGGCTTTGGACTTTCTAGTTTTCTCCCTGTATAGCCTCACAACATCTTTGTAGTCATCATATGTGGCCTGCCCCTTCTTCCAAAGGCCATAAACTCTACTCTTTTTCCCTGAGTTGCAGCCAAAGCTCCCTGTTCAGCCAGGCCAGCCTTCTTCACCACCAGCTCATCTTATGGTACGTGGGGACAGCCTGCTCCTGTGTCTTTAAGACTTCCTTCTTG
>NW_010296326.1:45234-47904 GCF_000700745.2 Antrostomus carolinensis | reverse complement strand
GCAAGACTCTACACTTGCCCTTGTTATATTTGATTAAGTCACCTCTCGAGTGTGAGGCAAGAGGAAGCTGCAAGGTTTTGTTAACCCTGAGCAACCAGCCAAACAAGACTTAAGTTTTAATGAAAAGACACACTTTTCTCATCAAAGAGAGCTAAATTATCTCCTGATTGCTCAGCAGCTAAATGTCAGCTACCCTTCCGTGATCTCTCTTCCCCTTCTCTTCCACAAAACCGTTCCAGTGATGGATGTAGGTGGTAGGTGCTAACGTGGGGGTGATTGTGGAAAGTTGGTTTTAATCTGAGAACAGAGGACTGTGATCAGTTGCAATTAGCCCAAGCAAAGCATTGTGTGACTTTTTTTCCCAGAGTTATGGAGTTTGTGTGTGTATTCAGCTGACCTTACAGCATTTCACAGTGGATTGCTCTGCACACCCTGTCTTTAGAGTACGTCTGCTGGGCTCCTCTCAAAGACCACAACTGTAGGCAGACTTTCTGTTACTGCTTGTGCACTTGGAAGCTCTGTGTTGTCCTCCTCTGTTTGCTGCTCTCCATGGGGCAGAGGTGGGTCAGGCGAAGGCTTTGGTACTCACTCATGAGACTGAGGGGTGACCTAATTAATGTTTATAAATATGTTAAGGGCGAATGTCATGAGGACAGAGCCAGGCTCTTCTCAGTGATGCCCAATGGTAGGACAAGGGGCAGTGGCTGGAAGCTGGAACACAGGGGGGTCTGCTTAAACTTGAGAAGAAACTTCTTTACAGTGAGGGTGCCAGAGCACTGGGACAGGCTGCCCAGGGAGGTTGTGGAGTCTCCTTCTCTGGAGACGTTCAAAACCCGCCTGGACGCCTTCCTGTGTGATCTCATTTAGGTTCCTGCTCCGGCAGGGGGATTGGACTAGATGATCTTTCGAGGTCCCTTCCAATTCCTGACATTCTGTGATTCTGTGATTCATGTTCTTCTAAAGCCCCTGTTTTGTACTGTTTCCTCTGCCAGTCCTTTGCTGTTTCTACTTTCCTTAATACTTTAGGAAACTGGGCTTGAGGTATGGAAATGTCACTGGCAGCCTTGCTGGCTTTCTTCGCCTCCTCATTGTCAGGTTTGCCATGGGAAGTATTAAAATCTGTTGAACTTTTCATCCTGGGTTTGTTGCAGCCAGAGCTGGTTGGCAGTGTCTTAGCAATATATTTTTTCCCCTCTTGGAGGATGACAATTCCTTTAGCTTGTCAAGAAAAGTGCATCAATTTTGATGGTAGATGTTTCTGAAGTCTGGAATATGGTTCCTGGGTGAGAGGGGACAGACAGGTACTTGGAGGCAGGTTTTGGACGAATAGCAGGGCAGCCCATTCCCTGCAAGTACCCCCATAATCATGCCAAAAACTTCCCTGGGTGAGGGAGTTGGGCTGTGTACTTTTTCACTGTGCTGAAAAACTGCTCCTGAGAGCCTTGGCTTTAGCTCAGGGTTATAAAAGCTGTTGAGAGCTTGAAGATTTTGGTGCATGATTAAACTATTTCCATCCCAGTTCTGTCTGTACACCCATATTTCTTGTAGAAATGCTTAAAAACAAGGTCTTCAGGCTCTCTATTTGATAGTTTCAACAAGCTGACAGTGTTCAAACCCTCTTAGCACTAATGTGGAGCCAGTTCAGTGTGTCAGCTCCGAAAATTGCCAAATGGGAGATGAATAGTTTCATGCCTCTTAGAAAAATTTACCTCTGCTTTCAGCTGCCAGCAGTTCCACGTTCTGAGAACTGGTTGCTCACTGGCGTGCAGTGTGGTTCCTGCTTGAGACTGTCTGCTGGAAAGCCAAGGAAGTTGTGTTGCCTGAAGGCTTTACCTGCGTTTTAGTTCTTGATTGCAATGATAGTTGAGGGCCTCAGTGTTTCTGCATTAATGTTTCTGATGTTAATCAACTAGATCATTAGAAGTAGACCTTTATGTATAGGTACATGCATATATATATATACACACACACACACACATATATTAGTGTGCCTGTAGTAATTATGAGGAAATAAAGTATGTTTTGAGAAAAAAATGGCTTAACTAGCTGCTGTGTAATCCTTTTTTGTTGGTGGTGGTGGTTTGGGTTTTTTGTAGCTTACTCTTACCAATTAGAATACTTAGGAGAAAATAGAAATGAAGTGTCAGGGCAGTTCTTCCCAACTCAGTCTGGACTCAGAGAATGGTGCTGCAGATAACAAATTTCATCATGTTTTATAGCTGAGAAAGATTTACTTTACAGGGCGTTGGGAGGTATGAACCCTTTTAGTTGGACAAGGAAGAATGTCTGCTCCAGCCTGCACGTGGGATCGTGTGTAATTGTATCAATTTCATTACACATAGTTCCTCAAAATATGTGAAAATGCAACTGAACAAAATCTTGCTGATAGTGATTTATATGGGAAGTGTAGTCAGACAACGTTTTGGAGACAAACTTGTGGTTTGCATATCTAGAGATCCTGAAATCTGTTAAATCAGCAGAAAAAAGCTCTTGTTAGTGTTTTAAAATGTAATCAGTGGGGAATTTCTGTTCCCTTTTTCTAAGCCGCATATCGTCAGCTGACAGTTCAGTTGCTTCTGCTTCTCTCAAACAACTGAGGCTACATGAAATGTTGAAAGATCGTTTTTAAAGAGTACATGACCAGGTTTTCAAATACACCAAGCATACATA
>NW_010296326.1:34570-45207 GCF_000700745.2 Antrostomus carolinensis | reverse complement strand
GTATTCAGCTCTGTCTTTCTCTCTCTCTCTCTTTTTTTTAATACAGGCGATACGGATTATGGTTTCGATTGCGGAAGTTAATCATCTGGTTGCTGGGAGTGTACATAGCCATTCCATTTCTAGTAAAACTTTGCCCTACTATTCAGGCAAAGCTGGTCTTCCTAAACTTTGGTAAGTGACTCAGTCTGTTGGGATGGGTGAGGGGTGAAGGGGAGGATTGTCTTTCATGTCTGCCTTCGCTTTCACCCTGAATGTGTACAGCTTGTTAAAGGATAACAGAACTTTCACAGGTTCTAATTTCTCCAAACTATGATTTAGAAAGCATTCTCTGTGACTCTTCTGGTGTTTGGTCACCCCACAGTGACCAAACTGAAGGCAACTTCCCGCTGAAAGGGTCTCCTTCAGGAAAACTGTGCAGTATGTTAAATGCATTTTTCTGAAGGGTTCAGCAAAGTTGTGTGAATAGACAGCAAGCAAGTGAAATTAAACCCAGTGAGTTGTTTTCCAGGCAGTGACACTTCACCTGGAAAGCATTTAAGGGGAGTGTTCTGGTTAGGACAAAAGAGGCCTGTTCATACAGTTAAATTGATGGGGTTTTTTTGGTGTCTGTTTAACTTTTGTATTTGAGCTGTCTCAGCTCCTTGGTTGCCCAGAGAGGCCTGAGCATCCACAGGATGGAAAATCATGGAGCATCACTGTGTGAGAGAGAATTCTTTGTTACCTAAATTTGTCTTTTAAACCTCACTTGTGTTTTTGTAATGAAGTTTTGAAAAATAAATTCCTTTCATTGTAAAAGCTGGAAGGACCAACTATGGATATGTTGCTTTTATATAACTCCCATAATTTTGATTGCATGCTGTGTATATTCTGACACCTTGGATCATGGTCACTGTGAAGTGTGTGCACGTGCAGTCCAGCGCTTGTGCCTTGATTGTCAGATCTGACAGCTGGGTAATGTCAATAATGCAGGTTACTTCCATTTTCATCACCTTGCTTTTTCAGTGATGATTTTAATTTGCCCTTGCAGAGCTTTGCTAGGTCTCCCTGAAGTTCCTACCTCTATTCATTCCCAAGTGACCGAAACAATTGTCCTGTAACACTTTCTTACACTAGTACTTGCACTAATGTCACTGCAGCGTTGTTCCCACTGCTCTGTATAGTGGCAGTCAGATTTTACTTGTGACAGTATTCCCATGAAAAACTATTTGCCTTAATACAAAGTGCATTCTAACACACTTATTAGAAATACATTGGCATGTTTGAGTGATTCTTCTCCGCTGGAGAGTGACACTTCAGACTAGGTCAGATTTAGTGTATCAGTATGATTAACAAGGGGAAATGGCTTTAAGCTGAAAGAGGGCAGGTTTAGATTAGATATTAGGAAGAAATTCTTCACTGTGAGGGTGGTCAGACACTGGCACAGATTGCCCAAGGAAGTTGTAGATGCCCCCTCCCTGGAAGTGTTGAAGGCCAGGTTGGATGAGGCTTTGAGCAACCTGGTCTAGTGGAAGGTGTCCCTGCTGATGGCAGGGGGCTTGGAACTGGATGATCTTTAAGGTCCCTTCCAACCCAAACCATTCTATGATTTTATGATTTTTGTCATGTGATGTGTTGCAAATAGCTCTGAAACACATTGCTAAAAAAAACCCCTTGATGTGCTAAATTTCCATGTGATGTATGCCTATATGATGATGATGACAATCTGTTTGTGTGTGTAGAATAGATGGACCATCCCAGTGATAAATGCCATACATAAAATTTGCCTGTATTTCTATATTATTTCCTTGCTTTGAGGTAGATCCTTACCTGGCCCCATCACTAACTCTGGTATGTACCTTTGTAATAGTTTGTAGTGGTTCGTACCTTTGTAATACAAAATCTGGCAAGGAAGTCACAACAGATTTGGCAAATGGGAAAATCAAGGCACAAAGAAGCTGAATAGTTTTCCCAGAACACTGGTAGAAGTGACTTCTGTGCCTGTCCAGGCCTCGACTGCAGAACTTGCTGTCCTCTTGGAGGATCCACCACCCTTGTGAGAGCATCGCTGAGTTCTGCAGGGACAGCGCAGTGACCCAGTGTGGCTCTGGTGGGGTGCATGTGTTGTTGGGGACCCTTCCACATGTTTTTGCGTAAGAGTAAACAAAATTGCACAAGTGTAGATTCACAGCCTAAGGTGCCAGATTTGTCAGGTTAACATCAACTGTTGGTTTTCATGTTTGTGGAACATTTAGTGATTTTTTTGGGGGGTAACTGAAGGAAGATTTGACTGTCTCCATTACGAATGCTTCTTTGTGTGTTGATAGCACAAAAACTTTGATATGTTAATTGTCATGCCACTAAATTTCAAGCAGACAGACTTCCTGCTTTCTGCTGGAGTGATGTTCAAGCTTATGGGAAAAGCCTGAATCATTGGGAGAAGAATGTCCTTAAACCAGCTCAATGCTGTCAGTAGATCTCTGTAGTGTCTCTCTTGGTATTGGGTGTGTCAGAGGCTGCCTAGAGGGGCAGCATTGGTGATGGAAAAGGAAGCATTTAGACTAAGTGCATCCCCTCATTTAGCGTTACTGCGCAGTGTCTATAAAATGTAGCTTGTGGACCAAGCAGTGGAAAATAAAATGCTGAAAATGTTTGATGTTTGACTTCACACAGAATCACAGAATGTCAGGGATTGGAAGGGACCTCGAAAGATCATCTAGTCCAATCCCCCTGCCGGAGCAGGCGCCTAAATGACATCACATAGAAAGGCATCCAGATGGGTCTTGAATGTCTCCAGAGAAGGAGACTCCACAACCTCCCTGGGCAGCCTGTGTTGCACATGTTTGAATCGTTGAATATAACAAGCAACAAACAACTGTGTGTTTTATAAGTCGGGGAACATAAAATATTTGGAAGAGTGAACTGAGGTGTGATGATTTTGTTTTCAGGGATCCTGAAGAGGTAAAGTTTCCAGCCTAACATGATCTCTTTTAAATGTTGCAGTGTCTGGGAGATATGGCAATTATTTGATAGTCTTTGGAGAGCAGACTAACGAACTGCTTATCCTCCTCAAAGGCTCAGGAGGACAGTGTTTAACATCAATTATCTCCCTCTTACAGGACAAGAGCAATGTGGTGTCTGCTATTATAATGCAGTATTTAGATTGTTGTATTGTAGAGGCTGAGGCCGTGTGTCATCCTGAAACACATTACAGCTCTGGGATGCACCCTTTATCCCAGGGAGTTTGTCCCATCAGTAATTTCCATTGCAGCTACAACGCAATCAGTAAAAGGTTTGCCAAATCAGATAACCCACCTTACTGATGCAGCAGGAGCAACTGTCTTGTGTCTGGGAGATTTCCAAAGCAGACTGGGTAGTGATGGTTAAATGTGTGTCACAGGAAGCTTTGTCTGTCTCCCCCACCTCTTAATTTTAGCCTGCTCCCTGTTTGTTTGATGGTCTCTTATATCTTCTTACCTTGCTCTCTTTGATGTTCATATTTTAGTCACAGCTGTAGCCAGTTCATCCTTTCACACAAAAAGAGTGAGATCTTCCCAGCACAGTGGACCAGTTTGTACAACTCTCCAGTGCCTTGGTAAAGCACTTTTGTAAGAAAATAAAGGTAAAAATTAAAAGATTTCATATTAGCTTTTTTCCCCCCCCTCTTTCTTTCTTTATATTTCAGTGAGGGTCCCATATTTCATTGACTTGAAAAGACCACAGGATCAAGGTTTAAACCACACCTGTAATTATTACCTGCAGCCAGAGGAGGATGTAACTGTTGGAGTCTGGTAAGGAACCCTGTTCTGTGCAGTATGTGCTGTGCATCTTTGTCCTTCTTTTTGTTCTTAGCGTTGCCTATCCAGTATTTTTGCACATGTGACAACCGTTGCCTGCTCTGATTTGTGGGTGTTTGTGTTTTCCTCTGCCAAGTGACCGAGTTCATGTTGAAAAGTGTGTGGATCTCTGGAGCTTGTCTGAACTCAGATCAGTAGTGGATGAAGCACAATTGGACAACCTATGCGTTGAGAAACTTCATAGTATGGAATCATAGAGGTTACCGGTCTGCATTGCTACAAAGATCGTGCCTCCCTATCAGATGAGACCCAAGGAGTTAGAAGTTTTGTCATTCAACTGCTGTTCATATTTTGTTTTGCAAAATAAATGTGGGTGAAGATAGGAAAACAGGATCAAAGTGTTCAGAGTAGGAGGGAGAATATTCTGTGTATAAAACATATGTAAGGTTTGAAGAGTGGGTGAGAACGGAACACGCAGTCTACTCTCTTTTAACAACACAAGTGACAGTGTCAGAGCTTACTTGTGATTCCTTCCTTGCGAAGATGATTTTCTGATTTTTCTGATCCCAGGCAAGGGCAATTCATTTTAGTTCCTTGTTACCCAGAATCAGCTCAGATGAGTGGTTCTCTGTCTGAAAAGGTCTGCTTTCAGTACTTCCCCTATTATTACACCAGCTCAAACCAGCTCCTGCATCTGTTTCTCATGATCACTTTCTATTGTTACTCAGCACCAGAAGTTTCAAAGCCACAGAGAAGTTCCTGCTAGCTTTGAAGAAAAAGAAGTGCCTGTGGTTTGAATACGTATGCCAGAGCAGCAAACACCTGAAAAAAAAGGCTGGACACCATGTCAGTGTGGAGGGAAGGGGGCTGTTCCTTGATACAGCCAGTGCTGTTAGATCTGTAAGCTGTAGGATTTGGAGTTTTCACTTATGTGTGTGTAACTTGTATGTGTCCACTAATGCAGTAGAGATTTTATCTTCACTTGAGAGTATATAACCTTTTGAATGGGACAGTGATATCCTGCTACATAATGATGGTTCCTTCCCTACAAGTGAATTTTGGTGAAAGACATGTTTAGAAGCTGCAAGTTCATCCTTTCCATGGTAGGCTGATAAATAATGGTTTGTTTCTTCACTTGGACTATTAAAAGTCTACATGCTAAGTTGTTGAAGAAGTTTAGATTGCAATCTTGAGATTTTTATTTTGTTTCCCTTACAAGTCTACTGTGTATCTTTACTAAAACAGAACTTTCAGTTTGTGGTGGCAGTTCAGAGTCCATGACATTTGTCTTGATACTTAGGAGAGAGGTTTTCAGGAAAGTTTGAAGCCTTGCTTTAATGCCAGTGTAAGGTCTCGTGTTTGGTATACTTCTGAAACAAAGTTCTCAGCCTGCTTTGTTCATAATCTTTGTTGCAAAAATCTTGAGGCAGAACACTTGGAGAAGTTGAGTCCTACAGTTATTGGGGCTTTTTTCCTCCTCAAGAACTCAATGTCTGCTGGCTGCATGCGTGCAAGTAGACTTTTTACATTGTTTCCCCCATGTTGGTTTGTCCTGTGAGCTTTCCATCTAAGAGGAAGATGTGGTAGATGGAGTTTGTCTTTCTTCCAAGGAGAAATGCACATAAGTACTTAAGTTACTTCTGACAGCTTTTAGCTAGCCGCTTTCTCAATAATTTGAGATGGTTATGGGCATGTACTCACTTTCAGTGTTTGTCTTCTAGAGTAGTTATCCAGTGTAAATGCCTGCCTTCTTTTTGGTTTGTCATTCCTTTCTTTCCATTTCACCAGTGTTGAATTCTTCCTAATAGTCTGCCCAGCTGCATTATCTACAGAAAAACAGCTGTGAGTTAAAAATACCTGACTTTTCTAGATTGCAGCTTTTCTAACTAAAATGAACCTTCAAGAACTTGGTGTCTCACAACAAATTATATGATCTTCTCATCAGCTCCTGAGCCCCAATTTTCCTCAGATTTACTATGAGGTCAAATATGCCTCTTACTCACTGAACATTCTTTCCAAAACCTGCTGACTTTGATTATTCTGAATATCTGCTGACCTAGCTGTGAATCTTGTTTATGGTGTATAAGTATGTTAATTGAAGTAATTAAGTGCCATAAAAGCTGAAGAACTGAGAATCTTTATCCAGAACAGTGGGAAGTTCACTAATTGTACTTTGGATTTGCCTGTGAAGTTTGATGCCTTACACAGCCCTGAGTTTTGGAGGCTACAGTGATGGAGGTGAAAATGTAGAAATAACAATAGCCACTGCCTTTAAAATATGTGAGCTAATCATGACAGTTTTATGAAGAGCGTGTGTGAGGTGTGCAATCCTGAGTTAATGAGTTGATCAGAAAAACTCAAATCTGAGTGGCAGACACTGAGTAGCAACAGGACAATGTAATTTCTCCTTCTGTATACAGGCACACGGTACCTGCAGCCTTATGGAAGAATGCCCGAGGGAAGGACCAGTTGTGGTTTGAAGATGCTTTGGGTTCCAGCCATCCTGTAATCCTTTACTTGCATGGCAATGCGGGAACAAGGTGAGGCACAAAACAGCGATGGCTTTGCTTCGTGCTGTGTTTTCCTCGCTTGCCGCAGTCTCAACACATTGATAAGAAAGATGGGGACAAACTTTTTAGCAGAGCCTGTAGCGACAGGACAAGGGGTGATGGTTTTAAACTAAAAGAGGGGAGATTTAGACACTTACATTTAGACTAGATGTAAGGAAGAAATTTTTGACAATGAGGGTGGTGAGACACTGGCACAGGTTGCCCAGAGAGATGGTAGAAGCCCCATCCCTGGAAACATTCAAGGTCAGGTTGGGTGGGGCTCTGAGCAACCTGATCTATTTGAAGATGTCCCTGCTCACTGCAGAGGGGTTGGACTAGATGACCTTTAAAGGTCCGTTCTAACCCAGATTATTCTATGATGAGTACCAAAATAAAATCCAAAACCAGCTTGGTGCTTCTCTTTTCCTTTTAAAAAGGAAATAATGTTTTAAGAAATTATGCCTCTACATTTATTGAATGTGGGAATAGATTTATTGCAGTTATCAGAGATACCTGATATTGTAGTTTACCTTGTATCTTCTGGAGAAGGCAGGAGGCTGTGACACTTAGTAGACCAGTAGGGAAAAGTACTTCTTTTCAGTGTAGTGGTCTCTGAATCAAGACATGGGTATTAGTGCTTCTGTATGTGTGATTTACATGCATTAAATAAACTTTCCAGTTCTTTTCATGAGCTTATGTTAGTAGTTAACACATTTTGAGGAAGGAAAATCAGAAGGAAAGAGAAAGGTAATGTGCTGATCTCGTGTCATTATTACGTACGTACGGGATATTTTCTGAAACAGGAACGTTTCTAAAATCTGTAATTTTATGGTTGACCGTGTGTAGCAGCTAAAGAAGTAGGTTGCTTCTCTAGACTTAGTTGCTGGATGCTAAAAACCATTAGCGTGGTGTGAAACTTCCTGGATGTTTCTCAGAATCGTGTTCTTGCTGCCTCATCTCTGCATGATACAGCGCTTTAGTTCATTTATTAGAACATGGTTTTTTTCCTTACTAATACGCATCTTACAAAGAGTGTCAGCCCCTTTCTGAGTTTTGAGTACCAGAGCATGTTCTTTTGAAGCTGATGTCTGCTCTTAGATACTCTGCAGGAACAGAAACATTGCAGAAATACAAGTTCTATGATGTAAAGCAAAGAAACTCAGTTTTAGCCATGCTGGTAGTGAAGGTTCACTAGCCTTTTCATCGAAGGAGTGTTGCTCTTTTTCATCTAAATTCTTTTCTTAGGAGTGTTGTTTTTTTGGTACGAGGGCATGATGTGGAAGATGCATGCTGTGAGCCAGGAAATGCATGAGCAGATGGGTTTTTGGAAACCGACCTTGTCTTCTTGTGCTGATGCATTACAAGGTTTAATCAAATTGTTACATTATTTTTCAAATACTGCTTTACTTGTTTTCTTGCTTTTATTGGATGTAGCAAATTATACTAATGGAAGCTATTCTGGAGCTTAATGGTGGCAATTTGGAACCAGTATCTGTTACGTGCTTATTGATTAGATTTAGTTCTTGGCTTCCCCAAGTGCTACTGAGATAAAGTACTGAGCTATGGATTACATATTTCACATTTCGCTGTACTCTGTCTGTTGGAGAAGCTGGAGGTGTATTGGTTTTGCCATTTCAGCTTTAATATATATTGCTGTATGTTTCTACACTGCGTATTCAGTCTCTTGTCAAAGCGCTGCTTTATTAACCATAAGTAAAAGGCACTGCCTTGGCTTTCTGGTTTGCCTGAATGGTCTGGAGCTGAGGCAAAAATGTTATGTTTACTTGATCCCCTTAGAAAAACATTCCTCTGTTGCACTTTGAGGAATGCATGAAAAGGCACCAATGTGTGCACATTCAAGCAAGTGTGTCATCCTCATAATCTTCTTCAGACTTAGATGATTCAAAATAACTTACAAGCACCCCCTTGCGTTTTGCCCTGAGTGTTTTTGGCTGCATCAGGTATTTTGTAGTACAGTTGGAGCTGACAGCTTTTGGGTGGCAAGTGCACGTGTTCTTAGAAGGAGGTCTGGAAAGTGGCATTTTGGTTTAGAGGCTGCACTGACCAAACCAGTGGTAGTGCAGATGTTTTAGAATTTTCATATGAGTGCAGGAATAAATCTACTCTTACATCAATACTAGACTAAAGTTTGAGTGTGGATTAGCCATGTCATGTTGTGGATATATTTAAAAGCATGCCATTTAATGGCACCTTCACTCTCCTTTTCATTATATTGTCTATATTTCAATTTATGAAAACAAAAACAAAACCAAAAAACATTAAAGCACATTTTTCCCCTGGACTAATTTACAATGTTCAACTCTGGTTTTCTCTGCTTAGTCTTTTGCACATGTCCTTTCTGTCCCTGTCCTCGGAGCCAGGTGAGAAAATCCAAGGGCCAGCTGCTTGGGTTAACGTGGTGAGTTCTGCTGAGAGCGTCACACCTTGGAGAGCAGGGATTACTGACTGGGGCAGCAGGGTCTGCAAAACCAACAGGGACAGGCTCTTTTGGATGTACTGTAGGCTTTGGAAAAGACAGATAGGAGGGTGGGTTGAAAAGTTTGTCTTCACCTGCTGTGAGAGGAGGTTTATAGGGAGAAATTGACTTCAAAACTATGTCCTGCATAGCTCAGCAAAGCCTTGCTGTCTCCACAGTGTTTCTTATGTTTGACATGTTTGTGTTAAATTGGAAGCCTGAGGCAATTGGAAAATTCTGTTTCTGGAAGCTTAAATGTTCACATGTGGTTTTTCTTGTTTGTTTGGTGTTTTTCTCCTCTTCTCTTCATGAATCACTTTGGCCAGAGGAGGGGATCACCGCGTGGAGCTTTACAAGGTAAGTGGCTGCATGTGTTGTCCAAGCAGTTGCATTAACACATCAAATGTGTACAGACTTGAGAAGACTGCTCATTACAGCCCTCTGCCAACAAGCAGAAAGCTTAGGGCTACTAGTCTCCTCTAGATACAAAGCATGTAGGGGAAAGAGGAGTCTGTAAGCTGTGAGCACACTTCACCATATTCAAAGATATTTCAAAGGTCTTTTACTTTCTGTTGTTAACTGTCAGCTCCAACTGAGCTAACCAGGTTTTTTGCCAAGAATACTTTCACAACGCAGTTTATAGGAAAATTTAAAAGTTTTATTTAATCACGGCTGTAATTTGATTGATTATATTACTATACTAATTTAAGGTGCCATTTGAGAGTATTCTTTCATATGTTACCAGTCTCTATATAGTCACTATCATAGAATAGATTATTTTCAGTTGGAAAGGACCTACAATGATCATCTAGTCCAACTGCCTGACCAGTTCAGGTCTGACCAAGAGTTAAAGCACGTTAAAGGCATTGTCCAAATGCCTCTTAAACACTGACAGGCTTGGGGCATCGACCACCTCTCTAGAAAGCCTGTTCCAGTGTCTGACCACGCTCTCAGTAAATAAATGCTTCCTAATGTCCAGTCTAAACCTCCCCTAATGCAGCTTTGAACCATTCCCACGTGTCCTGTCACTTGATAACAGGGAAAAGAGATGAGTACCTCCCTCTCTACTTTCCCTCCTCAGGAAGCTGCAGAGAGCAATGACATCACCTCTCCTGCCATACCATCTGCTAGCTCCTTCAGATCTCTGGGATGAATCCCATCAGGCCCCATGGACTTGTGAACATTGAGCTGATACAGCTGGTCCCTTACAATTTCAGTGTCCACAAATGGAAAGTCAGTGTTCCTGCACTCATGGGCCTCTGGCTCAGGGAAATGGGCAGCCCAAGGTCTGTCAGTATGATTAAAGACCAAGGCAAAAAAAGCATTGAATGCTTCTGCTTTTTCTTCATCCCTATTAGTCAGATTACCATCTTCAACAAGTATTGGTCCAATGTTTTCTTTAGACCTCCTCTTCCTATTAACGTACTTAAAAAAACCCCTTCTCATTACCTGACACAACACTGGACAGTTTCAACTCTAATTGAGCTTTGGCCTTTTGTGTCTTCTCCCTGCATATATGAACCACAGCTCTGTAATCTTCCTGCAAAGCCTGACCTTGCTTCTAGAGATTCGTTTTCTTCTTGATCTCCATGAAGAGTTCCCTGTTCAGCCACACTGGTCTTCTGCCCCGCTTGCTTGACTTATGACACAATGGGATTGTCTGGCACTTACAGGGTTTAAAAGCCTAAAGTTTTGGTGGAGGCACCAGTCCTGGAGCCAGGTATTGATATCCTGGCCTTGCCTGTTTCTTCCAAAGTCTTCCCCACATTACTGGGAGAACTGAGGAAAACACTACCTGGGCTTCTGAATTTTTTAGCCTTCTGAAACCTCTTTTGACTT